>NC_068407.1:20058258-20348258 GCF_023724105.1 Carassius gibelio | reverse complement strand
ACTAGCATCGACTAAATGTAAAAATTGACCATTTGTGTCAAGTTATGATGTTATTTTATTTCTGTTTAAAAAACAAAAATTATATATATATACATTTTATTAACTATAATAAGCCTGGTGTGGCGTGCAGACAGAAATGACTTCACATGGTGTTTTGTTTCCAGTTTAATTAGTGATCTGTCTCTTTAAGAGGAAACGAAGGCTCGCTAGAAACTTCTCCTAAATGTGAAAGTCTGATGAGCATAAGCTGCAAAAACCTCTGAGCAGACGCAAACATTGATAAAGAACTGAAGAAGAGAAGAGAGCTGAACCTGGTATGTTCGGGTCTTCATGGCGATGAAAGCGTTGAGAGGGATCAGCAGAACCATCACAGCCACACCGGCCAGAACCGACGGACCCAGATTCTGAACAGCAGACACAAAACTCTCACACATCTGGGATTCAGACTGTTTCCCAACACAATAACTGGCATATTTGATTATATTTAGATAAGATTTATTTTTGAATTATTTTCACTTTCATTTTAGCTTAAGCTTTAGTAATTTGACTAAAGTAGTTTTTGTCATTTTCATTAATTAATTTTCATTACATAATTAAAATGTTTTAATTTTTTTTTAAATGGTTTTAGATTAGGCTTAGTTAATGATCATTAAATGTTTTATTATTTGATTTTCATCTTAGTTTTTTAAGATTTTTAAGTTTTTCTATTAATTTTCTATTAAAGTATTAATAAATTAATTTGTTTTAACAATGTTTTTTGTTTATAATTATAATTACAATTAATTTATTTATGAATTTTTCTTTAGTTTTAGTTATTTTAATACTTCAATTTAAACTAAAGGAAAATGAGAAATGTTGCCTTTGCATTGGCTACTAAATGAAAGAAGTGAAATAAAAATAAATTTCAATTCTTTATTTCAATTAATGTTTATTTTATTACAAGTAAAAACAATGTTTTATAATTTTTTTATCATTTTATTTTCACTTTCATTTTAGCTAAAATTATCATTTTCATTAGTTTTTTTAAATGTTATTTTAATTTATCTATTCTTTATTAATTTAAGAATGATTAATTTAATAATAATCATTATTATTAAAAGTCAATTGATTTATGCATTTTCTTTAGTTTTAGTTATCCTAGTACGTCAAGTTAAACTAAATAAAAAATGAGCAGTTTCAGTATTTAATTAATTTAGCAAAAAAAAAAAAAAAGTATGGTTTTAGATTAGGTTTCATTAATGATAATAACCCTGATCAACAATATTATTAACATGATATTTACTGAAGATATACAGAATATTTTAAGTGTCTTGAATTTCAATGGCTCCCGGAAAACACAAACCATTTTTTTTTTTTACTTTTCTTTACAATATTGTTCCCTTACATACTGCCTTTTTTTAAAAATGCATGATTACATGGCTTAAAAGCATTAAAGATTTACATTAACTATCTCTTTTAAGAACCCAAACCTGCCGCACATTTTATAAGAGAAACATTCTGTGTGAATATGATTATCTTTTGAGCAACAGAAGGCAGAGGAAGCGTGTAGATGTGTTGAAATGTGTGGCGCTGTACCTGCCAGAGGAAGAAGAGCGCCAGGATGATCTGCAGCGGCGCTGACCACAGCATGTTCAGGAAAGTGACGAGATCCATGAAGCGCTGGGCGTCCACAGACATCAGGTTCACCACCTCGCCGACCGTGGACGAGCGCTTGGCCTCGTTCGTGATCACTAGAGCCTGCAGAGAAACCACAAACTCTCAGAAACGGCACAGAACGCATCGGTGATCCAGCTGCTGAAAAAGTCTTAAGTAGTAATGAAAAAAACTCAGTGCTGTCAAACGATTAATCGCGATTAATCACGATTAATCGCGATTAATCACATCCAAAATAAACGTTTTCTTTTACATTCTATATGTGTGTATACTGTCTATATGTATTATGTCTATATAAATACAAACACATGCATGTATATATTTAAGAAAAATATTTTATGTTACTATGTTCGATATATTTATATGTAATACAAAATATAAGAATATGAATATATAAGTGTATAACATAATTATTTTCAAAATATATTCTTTATGTGAGTGTATTTATATATACATAATAAATATATACAGGACACCAACATATAGAAAGTAAACAAAAACTTTTATTTTGCATGCGATTAATCGCGATTAATCGTTTGAAAGTACTAGAAAATAACAAATATGTAATCCTTCCACATATCTGAATAAACTGGAAAAATCTCTCTTTTCATTCTCGTAATACAAATCAACTACTGATTTAATTTGACTTTTATTTCAGATTGATTTTATCAAGCTTTATTTGTGATAATTCAACTTAAAGTTGGCAAAAAAGGTTAGCGATTAATAATAAGACAGCAGTAATAAAATGCCACACAACAAAAAAGTGCCAAATCATTAATTCAATTTTGAGCTGCTAAAAATGTTCAGTAAAAAGTAATAATAAATAATATCTCTGTAGCAGTCAAACAGGTTTCCACAAACCAGCATTGACTGTAAAAATAATTTTTTTTTTAAATCAATCCAAAAAACAACTAATTTCTACTTCAATTTCAACAACATTTTTCATGAGCAATTAGATTTGAAGGGGTAGAAAAAGTAATAAATATTACTATCTCTGTAGCTGTCAAACTTGTTTCAATTTTAACTCTATTTTCTGAACCTGTAATTTAAAGTAGTTCAGTATTAAATAATAATAAATAATACCTTTACTGTTGTCAAACAGGTTTCCACAAACCAGCACAGATTGTCACAATTCAAAAACAACTAATAATTAAATCTCTACTTTGATTTTAACTAGATTTTACATTAACATTTCAATATAAAGGGGTTGATTTCTGTAGTTTCCACAAACCAGTAAAAATTTTAAAAATCTTTATTTTATTTTTCATTGTCACAATCCAATAACAACCAATCATTTCATTTCTACTTTTCAACTTAATTTTCTGCCAAAGTAATTTAAGGTGGATAACAAAATAATAAATACAAATAAATAATGTCTGTTGTTGTCAAACAAGTTTCCACAAATCAGCATAAACTCATAATGTATCATAATGCATAAACAACTACTAATTGAATTAATTTCAACTACATTTTGCTGTCATAATGCATAAACAACTACTAATTGAATTAATTTCAACTACATTTTGCTGTCAGCAAATACATTTAAAGTTTATAGTAATAAATAATAATAATAATAATAATATCTCTGTAGTTGTTAAACAGGTTTCCACGAACCAAAACAATAATGTAAAATGCTAAAAACTAAAAAAGTTATTTTTATTGTCATAATGCAAAAACAATTAGAATAATTTAATTTAACAAGATAAAAAATTCTGTAATAAATAATAATAAATACATGCAATGTGGGTTGTAACTTTGACACAATTATTTAGGATTTTAAAAAAATAAAAAAAATAAATAAATTGACAATTAACCCCGTTTTACATTTTTGTGGACTATTTTTTTTACAGTGTAACAGGTTCGTTTTTTTGCAGCTTATCTTCCACAAAAGGTCTAAAGCAATAAAGAGCAATAAAAACCTAAAAAAGTTTCTACTAGATAAAATGTGTACTATGTTTTGGACTTGATGTAATATGGAACACCATTTCATACATGCATGCTACATGAACATGCTAGCCGTTCAGTACCACATAATAAACAAATATCAGAGTAGTTATTGCATTGAACTGTTGATGCATTTCAATGATTTTACTAATGCAATATCATATGACGACGCAGAATTTCAGGAACATTTCACACCCACGAGTTATTACGCAGATCTGGGTAAAAGTGCACGTGTGTGAAAGTGCACCGTCACCCTTACACCACACCACACCTACCACAACTCAAATCTTTATTCTATTCAGTTCTTTTACTCGTGTGGAGTAGAGTAGTAGAGCAGAGGTCAGACGCCAAAATCACACAAAGGCTGGAGTTTATTTAAATCACCGTCTGTCATCGTGACTCTCGGCGCATTGTCATGCTGGAATTAACATTAAAACAGTTTTAGAAGTTAATAAGTTTCATTTTTTTCTGCACGTCTAATTTTTTTATTGCATTTTTGAAGTACTTGTTAAACTGTGAGTGCAAATAAAAGACGATGTGTATTTAAGTACTGTGAAAGTAATTCAGCCTTTATCTCACAATATGCAGTAGAAGGTTTAATGCTTATATTGTAACTGTAACTCTTGCTTCTCACAGTAATATAGTCAGGACAGGGATAACACATTCGAGTGCAAGTATCTGTTGATATAAGCTCGAGTATCAGTGTTTAGAGTTTTCTTTGAGGCTCAATGCACTTTCTCTGACATGTACTGTATGAACCCAACTACATTTATAAAAATAAATGGTCAAACCTGTAATACTAGAGCATGGAGAGTTCATTTGAGTTTGGAAAGGTACAGTTTCTGATATAATCAAAGAACTGTGAAAGCCCTACTGTATAACTAGCATGTTGTCATCATTTACTCATGTGGTTCCTTTTTGGAAGATCTTTTCCGCTGATGAATAAACAATAAAAATGGCTAACTGTGACTTTTTTATCTTAGGATTCTGACTTTATTTCTTGCAATTACAAGTTTATATTTGCCAAATTTTGTTTTTGACTTTTTTTTGTCATGCAATTCTGTGTTTTTAAATATCTCTGGGTTTCAAGATAAAAGTTTGTAATTTTTTTTTAATCCCATGGCAAAAAAAAACACATTCCCCAGGTAACAGACCAGTATGCAGTATTTGTATGTACTATGATGTTTCGAATAATTATATAGTTCTTATTATTTACTCCTATAGACTGCTAAAAAATATGTGTCCCTGGAGCACAAAAGCAGACTTAAGTATCTTGGGGATATTTATAGCAATAGCCAAAAATACATTGTATGGGTCAAAATAATAGATTTTTCTTTTGTGCCAAAAATCATTAGGATATTAAGTAAAGATCATGTTCCATGAAGATATTTTGTAAATGTTCTACTGTAAATATATTAAAACTTATTTTTTTATTAGTAATGCACATTGCTAACAACTTTATTTGGACAAATTTAAAGATGATTTTCTCAATATTTTGATTTTTTTTTTTGCATCCTCAGATTCCAGATTTTCAAATAGTTGTATCTCAGACAAATATCGTCAGATCATAACAAACCATGTTTTAGTAACAAACAAAGCTTATTTATTCAGCATTCAGATGATGTATAAATCTCCATTTCAAAAAATTGTCCCTTGTGACTGGTTTTGTGATCCAGGGTCACATATATGATTCACCAAAAATGTCATCATTAACTCATTAAATATTGCATTACTTTTATGTGTTATGCATTTAATTCTTCTGTGTGACACAAAAGAAGGTGTTTCGAAGAATGAGTTTTCTTTATTCTCAGGGAGACATCTGTAGGCTACCTTCCTGTAAATGGCTCCGATGATTCCCGAGCGCAGCCTCATGCCTGTGACGAAGCAGTACTGAAAGTGCTGATGCAGGATGAGGGTCTGTAAGAGGGACGTGCCGAACATGAGGAACGCCAGCGAGTAACCCCACCACAGCGGGGCATTGGACTGTTTGGTGAACTCAATCAACATCCTGATAATACAAGGAGAATCACGTTAAAAACACACCTCTCTCCATTGTGGTTTCCATTTATCATCAACTGTAGACACTACCAGGAAAAAGTTTGGCTTTGGAAGTTTTCCTCATCTGTTGACAGAGTATATGTTTATTTGACAGAAAATATAGTAAATATAGTAAAAAAAAATTCGAAATGTTATTACAATTTTAAATATCTGTTTTCAAAGTGAATATCTGTTAAAATGTAACATATTCCTGTGATCAAAGCTGAATTTTTGAATTTTTGAATTTTTGAATTTTTGAATTTTGAATTTATTTTCAAATAAATGCTGGTCTTTAGAACTTTCTGTTCATCAAAGAATCTTGAAAAATATCACAGTCCCCACAAAAAAATATCGGGTTTCATCATTGATAATAATCAAAAAATGTTTCTGGACTGGAGGAATGATGCTGAAAATACAGCTGTGCATCACAGAAATAAATTATGTTTTAACAGAGAGATTCACATAGAAATCTGTTAAAAAAAAATTTAATTGTAACAATATTTCACAGTTCTACTGTATTTTTGATCCAATAAATATGTAATTATTTCAAACCTTTGACTAGAAGTGCCTGATTCAAAATAGTAAAAAGGACTCTAGAGAAACATATTTGCATTTGGTTTGCATTGCAAAACACAGACACAGAGTATGAACAGCACATATGTGAAGAAAAGAAAACAACATGCAAACGATTCTGCAGGCTTCTATGGAAAACAGTGATATAAAAGATAATTTTTACACCACATTCCAGCTAATCTGCGTAATTCGTGTTTGCTCTTCCTGTTACAAGCAAACAAAATAAATCCATGCCCGTAATAAAACCCAGGTCTAGGTAAATGTTAAAGGCACAGCAGCTACTGTGACAAACAATATTACAGCTGTTCGGACTAAATCAATACCTTGAATTTATTAATCATGAATCATAATATCAGCAGCTACTGTACCATGCATGGAAACAGAAGCTCGTCACAACCCTGTGAACATGTACTACCTTCCCTATCGTAAAATCATTACTAATAGTGATCCTCTCTGGCTGGGAATGATGCTTCACCTGAGCAGCTGAGGGTTCACGAAGGTAATAAGATCCTGCAGGAGTTTGAAAGCGGAGCCGATGAGGAAGTAGGGCCCGAAGGCCCTGAGAAGGGCCCGCAGGAACGAAGGCTGTCGTGCCTCCTTTCTCTTGGACAGCAGAACCTCCTCCTCCTCTGGACTGACGCTCACATGGTTGGGTTCAGCGTCCGGGCTTGTCTTCCTAAACGCGGCCTGCTCCTTCACACTCGGCTCACTGCACAGACAAACAAGAACGGATGATCTTCTGAGGTTTAAATGACTCTTTCAGCAGCTGTGTCAAGGTCCCGGGTTCAATTTCCAGTGAATGCATAAACTGAACAAATAGAAGCATGAATTTAAATGCATTAGTTTTGGGAAATCAAAAGGCAAAGCTGAACCTGGACTCAAGTGTCATTCTACACTAAAAACACCTGCAAAAATAAATATTTATCTGATGCTTGTGCAAAATACCCTTCCCTTATATTAATATATCAAACAAGCTGCAAATAATGAAAACAGAAGCTCATCATGCCCGTGTGAACGTTAAAAAATTACAATACACAACAGAAAGTCTGAGAGAGAGAGAAAAAAAGCATATTGCACTATTATTGAATTTTTTGTAAAATGTATTATTAATTAAGGCATCATTAATTGCAATATGGCTACAGAATGATGTCTCTATTTAATGCATTTTTCCCTCAATATTAGCTATTAATTATAGAAATTCAACATTACAGTATAACTGATTATTTATTTTTTATATTTTATATAGATTTATATTATTTTTAACCTTCAAAAGGCTTTGAAAAATATTAGAAGTTTTCATTAAAGTAAACTTAATTCAGTCTTCACATAAAACTACACATTTAAATTATATTTCAAATACTTAAGTGATATTTTTAAACGACAGATTTTCTTTTGTTCTTTGATTTTTATCAATAGGTGCATTTCCATTACCCTGCACATTGCTTCAAAAATGTTTTTATGCACGCATGAGGTGGTTTTTCAGGCAGAGCGAAAAAGAAATAATTAGCAAAACTGCATTGGAAACGGCTCTGATATGAGCACTGAAGCTGACTGCGGTCTATGGTTTATTCCAGCCGCGCCACGCTGTAAAGATACACGCATACATATCTTTGAATAAATATAGCCAAAATCCCATCAAAGTCCTTTGCCGTGACTAATCACGAGAGGCAAAAGATTACATTTTAGTAGCATAACAATAGTTTCGCGCATAATGACAGACTGCAGCAGGCTTCACTTTAAAAGCAGCACTGTCTCTTTAAAAACTTGATGCAGCTAACGTGGATTTGACAGATATCTGGGTTTTCTCCCAGTTCTTTACTGTCATTTAAGACTTTTAAAAGCATGCTTAAAAGGTCACCAAAAATGGGCACATCAAACGCACAATTACAACTGAAAAAAAAAATGGAATTTGGAATTTTGGAGGGAAAAAAAATGAAGCTTAGTGTTACTGTCACGAATCGCACACACAAACAGAGAGATCCAGTTGCAGTGCTTTATTAGGAGAATCCAAAAATCTGAATCCAGTCAGGCAAAAGGTCAATATCCAGAAAGGCAGTCCAAAACAAGAAACACGACAAACACTTCATTTTTTGTTTTAATGCATACTGTACCTCTGTGCCTTGGATTTCTCCACCTCCCATTCACTGAGCAGATTGGGAACCACCAGCTCTGAACTGTCTTGCTTGTTCAGCGACCACAGGTCTTTATTCTCCAGCGGGGATTTATAGCCTTTGATCGCCAAGCTGTAAAACACAGACAAACATCTGTCTTAGAAACAAGAATTCTTCTAGCACTGGACAGTCATTTTTCAGTGCTTTTATTTCTGTTGTGTTGAATTAAAGGGACAGTTCACCCAAAAACAGTTCTGTCATCATTTACTCACACCCATGTTCTCTATCCTCTACAGAATCCAAATACTATAAGAAGATATTTTGAAGAACCTATTCATTTCTTAAAAAATATATATTCTTTTATGTTTCAGAGAGGAGAGAAAATCCTAGAGGCTTTGGAAAGATATGAGACCATGTCAATTTTTTGGTGAACTATCCCTTTAAATCTTACACTTTGGCTTGAGAGAAAACATTTGGGCCAAAAGCAATGTAAACTAAACAAATTCAGGTTATAAAAATGTTGTGGAAACGTTGTTGTGAAATGTTTATACAAGTTTTAAACATCCAGTTTTATTCTCAAATGTAACACAATTTGAAAGTCTACTTTTAATATTCTAAGAACTTTAAAAAGTCATGTGCAAATATCATCAAAGAGTTGAATGTATACTGAATGTACATCAAATATTAAAGGAGCTATAAGAAAGTTCCATACACCTTACTTTAGGAACGTCTTGTCCTAACATTAATATAACATTAGTGTAGGTTGTGAGAACAGCTTTTAACATTAGATTATATTTTACTTCATATTACTCACCCAGTAAACCACCAAAAGGTCATTTTGGAGAGGAAACCAGCAGTGATTTCTGGACAAGCATTCTGAAAATCCAATGAAAACACCACAGGCACTTTTTAGTTTGCTGTTCTGACCTTTCTAATGTTCACAGATCCACATAATCTACAGTTGATGGCTCTAAATCATTCTTTTATTCAATCTTGTATTTTCAAAGCATGACGGTTACCGCTGGCCCTAGATCACACACACACACGAGCACGAGCACGCACACACACACACTTACAGGATCTGTGACCACGCTGGAGAAGAGAGGAGGCTTTTCATTGAAGCATGATAGGATGAGTTGAATCAGGGTGAGGCCGAAGTAAATGTAGAACATGGTGAAGCGCAGCTTGTCTTCGACCCCGTTCTGAAAACAGAGAACGCTGCTTTATCATGTAATCGTAACATCTCTACACACAGCATCACAAACCCCTCGGCCCTGAGCGTGTCCTTATTCCTCACAACCCTGCTCTTTATGATATCTAGCTCTTATTTGATTTCACAATGTCAGACCAAGCCTGTTCACATCAGGCTCTCACCCCACACTCACGCCAGCAGTCACGCTTTCTGTCAGGATGATGTTTTGAATAATGTCCCAACATTTTGAGGAAATTAACCTACAAAGAGCTGACTTTTAGTTCTATATCCTCATCATGCTTACAGAGAAAGTATTTTAAAACGAATGAATCTTTATAACCTAAACACCATGTGATAAAATATCTAAAACTAATTATAACGCAGATATTAATATTCTAAACAATGCAAATGCATAACATGCACAAACATTATTCATATTATGAGTTTATCTGACAATTTGGAATGCAAAACATGTGTGAGCCATGTTAATATTATTAAATCAATATATCTGAAAAATTTTAGATTAGAACATTAGCATTCAACTAATATACAGTATCTGAAAAATTTATAATGCACACAACGTGCACAAGAAACATTAATTGTATTAAATATAACTGAAAACTTAAAATGCAAAACTTGCAGAAAAAATATTAATATTATTAAGTGCTGTCTGGCAATTAATCACGATTAATCGCATCCAAAATAAAAGTTTTTATTTACATAATATATGAGTGTGTACGGTGTTCATTTATTATGTATGTATAAATACACAAACATACAGTATATATTTTGAAAATATATATTATTATATTATATATAATATATTTAATATATAAACAGTATATTTTTCTTAAATATATACATGCATGTGTTTGTTTGTATTTATACATACATAATAAATATAGAGAGTACACACTCATATATTATGTAAATAAAAACTTTTATTTTGGATGCGATTAATCGTGATTAATCATTTGACAGCACTAATATTATTAAATTAATATGTCTGAATATGAATAATGCAAAACATGCACAAACAATATAACTATTATTAAATTAATATATCTGAAAAATGCATCATGCACAACCATGCACAAACATGACTAATGTTGTTATATATTTCTAGCTACATTTGAGCGTTCCTGCATAGCATGGCATCTCAATTCATGGGTTCAGTCCCCAGGGAATGCATGAAGTGAATAAATATACTTTAAATGCAATGTGATTCACTTTGAATAAAAGCGTCTGTCAAATGCATATCATTTATTATTCAAAATTCTAAATCAGATGGCATTTGTCATAACCAGAAGCAAGAATCAGACTCATTTGACTTGGAAAACAGCGCCAGCCTTGAGTTATGTTTGTTGCTCTGTGAGTTAGATAAGCTGTCTTGAAGCAGGTTTTAGGAACAACAGCAGCCCTATTCTCTCAAAACATGGCCTTAACTGAACTCCTTCAGAGCCGAGAGAAAGCTGAACATGTAGGTCAAAAGATGCATGTGAGGAATAAATCGGGAGGGAAAAGTGCAGGAGGGGAGAGAGTCGCACATCAATGGTTAGACTTCATAGTGGAATATCTGCTTAAAGCGGACAAACTGACCTGATACATGAGTTTGGAGCGGAAAGGCACGATGGCACACAACACTGAGATCGTCCAAAATATGAAGAGCACACCGGACGACTGCACACCTTTCAGCCTCTCATACTGGATCAGGAATGTGGCTAACAGCTAGAAGAGATAAACGACAGCGAAAATCTCACAAAACATGAAATACAACTTCCTTCTGAGCACATATACTGACTTTTAGATTGTGCACACAATATAAGTGGAGTCATTCATTTTATTGATTTGTTCCAAATTACATGATAAAACTTTTAGGTAATGCAATCAGACTGCTTTTAGATTTCTTTTAGATCACTTGTGAAAAAAACTAAAGCCTATCAAATCTTGTGCTTAGTGTTGATCTGTTTTTAGACATGCTAGGAGGTTATGACAATGAGACATTGTTAAATGAAAGATCTGAAAATGATTTTAAGATCTGACACGCGGGACAGATTCACACTTACCATTGTCATGCCAACTATTAGAGGAGTAACGAAATATATTGGGGGTTTAGACTGATTCTGGCTCATCTCGTGAAATGAAGCAAACAGGTCTGTCCAGCACACGATCCACAATATCAAGCCGAGAACCTGCACACACACAGACAACGAATTATTACAAATAGATAGCAGAGAACTCCAGCACACCTCAGAGACGTTCACATCGCCTACCGTTTTGATTCTGTTCAATATAGACATCATGATGTATCCTCTGTTGTTCCTCTTGAGATAGAGGATGTAGAAAGGAGACGTGAGCCACAGGTAGATGCAGGGAGTCCATGGCAGGATGGACAGCTGAAAGCATGCTGGGAGATCCGGCAGGTTTGTGTGCTTCGTGAGATTGGAGTCCTGAGGGAACACCAACATCAATTCAAATGCACTGTTCCCAAACTAAATGATATCATATGTAGCACAGAGAACGCAAGCATATTGGATTTGATGCATGGGAATTTCAGTGGGAAACAAACCCATGATCTTGAGAGCATCATGCTCGCAAAAAAGCGCACAAAAAAAAATTCTATTTGTAAAAATGCACAAAAAATATTAAGATTATTATACATTTTTAAAATCAAAATATAATATTTGAGCTGTCCTGTAGAGCATGGTGTCTCTTTAGTTAATATATGAAGTGAATAAATATGCATAGTTTCTAGATGAAATGTAAATTCCATTAGAACTCAGAATATAAGCAGAACTATGAATATGTATGATTTTTTTTATTATGATAAAAAATTAATAATCTAGAACTCATAACGTAAACAGATTCATCAATAATTGTAAATATTTTTCTAAATTTTAATGAAAAATAATAATTACATTGGAACTCACAATATTACAAAATTACACAGTAGCTCAGGAACATGAACATGCATCCTTTAGAAGTGTATGATAAATAATTAAACCGATATTACAGATTTTATTACAGATTTTATTACAGATTTTATCAACTGATGTTGGATATTTTATGCTCATTTCTCCTACTTTTACATTTCGATTATCTTTGCCATCCTTCATTCTCACTTAAAGTTAATCTTAAAAAACACAAGAAATTAATAAGTGTTAAATCTGTTCATCTGTGGCAAATCTAAAGTAAATCTAAATTTTTCATGATGTACATTATTATGCGATTATGATGTCTAGATTGACTAGTATTAAAGAAGATTTACTTTAGTTATGTTTTGTTGTTAATGGTTATTTAAAATACATATTCCTGTGTCCTGAAATAAAGCAACAGTTTATTTTATGTAAATAACATTAAAAAAAAATCACAAAGCACATTTCCATACCAAGCTCTAGTGACTTTCTTATCATTTTAAGTAATTGTTTTGTCCCAGGTCTCAAAAATCAGTTATACACCACAATACAAATATATTTTATAACACACTGCATGATAAGGCTTCGACAAACAACAGTCGTCCAATATTCCTCAGTCACGACAGATACTCCAGTGTGGCAACCGTCACTATAAAAGAGCTGCAGAGGACATCTCCAGAGAGACGTATTCTCTTATCAAGCACAAACAGAGCTGGGAAAGAGAGCTCAGATGTGTTTTTGTGTTCCCTTCTCTCGTTTCTAATCACCATGATGCTCTAGAGTATCTGAGTTCTGGCTTTAGCCTGATCACTTAAACAAGCAAACCTGATTAAACTCAGGGAAATCCAAGCGACAGCCATTGTGCAAGATACCAGATGGAAAGCATTCAATACAGTTAGAGAAAATAAAGCAAGGCTTGACTTCCATCTTCAAAACTTTTAGAAAACTTAGGCAAGCATTGTGGGTGACAAGTTATCAGATTACTTTTTTTCAGGTAACAAATTACCTTTTTTTAATTTACAAAAAAATAATATATTAAGTAGCAATTGCAAAAGTAACATAATGCATTACTTTACATAAAAAGTAACTAAGTAACTTTTTTTTGGGGGGGGGGTGACATAATATTGTAATTGATTACATAAAAATTAAGTAACAAAACTAGTTACTTTTTTATGGAGTAGCACAATATTGTAATACATTACATAAAAAAGTAACCAAGTAACATAACTAGTACATTTTTAGGGGAGTAACAAAACATTGTAATGCATTACTTTACATTAAAAAGTAACTAAGTAACAGTTACTTTTTTAGGAAGTAACACAATATTGTAATACATTACTTTACATAAAAACTAACTAAGTAGCAAAGTTACTTTTTTTGGGGTAGTAACTAGAGTTGTTCCGATTCCGATACTAGTATCGGAAATATCACCGATACCACAACAAATTCTGGCATCGGCGAGTACATGAACCCATATACCGATCCGATACCATTTTCTTAAACAAGACCTAGTTATGACCACTAGCTTTGCCTAACCGCTGTACGGTTCTTCTTCGCTGCTCAGAATGCATTGCAAACACAGGAAGTTGTGCTGTGTTGCCACCAGCAACCCCTGTTTAGAGGAGCGAAGAAGAAATGAAAACACGTTAGCAGCACTGATCTATATATGACTGGATCGCTCATCTCGTTCTAAACTGCCAACAGACAGTGAAGCCACTTCTATATTATAGATCAGTGGTTAGCAGTATGTCCGCTGTTTAGCACTATTTCATACTGGACCAACCAGATAGTAAAATGGTGACTAGGGATGCCACAAGTACTGCCACTTCACTACCAAGTCGGTACTGAAAATTAAAAAATGTGATGATACCAGCGTCTCTTTAGTATCGGTAGTAAGTTACAGACTCCCGAGTACACTCGATCCCCGCAGTTGCGTTCAGTCACTTCCGTGTAAGTCTAAGCGCAGGACTCCAGACTGTAGCCGAATATATACTAGTGTCTGTGAATATTAAACTGCAAAATACTATTTAAATATTACTCCTGCAAATTCTACATCTCTGTGGGTGATGGGCGCAGATGCGCGGGAGCTCGCTGTTTTGTAGTCTCTGCCGTGTGTCACTATATGAGGACACGAACGCATAAACCGTCACTTCATGAGAATTTACCGTTTCATTTGAGAAAACTGTCATATCATAAACACAGACACTCAAAGATCTTCATGGCAAACCATCAAAATAAATGTTAACGTGAGTAAATTTACAATATATTAAGCTATTGTTGTAGCCTACATTAGATTTAACTATGTCTCTATGTAGTAATAATAATACATCTCTATTAATAATAATAAATATGCCTAGACTGTTGCTTGTTTTTTACTTGTTTTGTTGTAAAGAGATTATCTGGTTAAAATATCATTTTTTATATTCCTAGATTATTTGTTGCAGTTTTTTATACAGTTATATTGTAAAACTAAAATACCTTTTTTAGTTTGTGGTGCTAGATTTTTGGCTGCATTTGAAGTTCTTTTTCGCTTAGGAAAATAAATAATATTACTGTCAAATTCATGTCAGATAATAAAAATATTGTAATAAATACAGTTCACCATGTATTTGTTCATGTTTTATTAAGGGATAAGTCTGAAGCACACCATAAAATAATTATAGCAATTTACACAGGGCTAGTAGTATATACAGCTGTATATACAGATACACACCCAGGTATCGGATCAGTACTCGGTATCGGCCAATACCCTGAGCCCAGGTATCGGAATCGGTATCGGGAAGAGAAAAAGGGTATCGGAACTAGGGCTGCACGATATTGGGGAAAAATTACATTGCGATATTTTATTTTTCTGCGATATATATTGCGATATGAAATCTAATAAAAAAAATTCTTACAAACAAAAATGGGGTGAGCACACTTACATTCTAATTTTAAATGATTTAAAAATCAACACTATCGTGTCAAGTGATTAATATGCGCGAGGGAGAGAGAGCAAGACAGTGCTCGTGTTGTTTGAAGACTGTGAGCGTGCGGCCGGGGCTCTCTCTCTCTCTCTCGCGCGCGCACGCTCTCTCTTGCACTCTCTCTCTCTCTCTCGCTCGTGCGCACGCTCTCTCTCTCGCGTGCTCTCTCTCGCGCGCTCTCTTTCTCGCGCGCACACGCTCTCTCTCTCTCTCGCGCGCGCATGCACACTCTCTATCGCGCACGCTCTCTCGAACGCTCTCTTTCTCGCGCTCTCTCTCTCTACCCTGTTAAACTGACAGGACTTAAAAACTATGATGGTTAAGCTGTGCAATTAATCCGCGAATCACATTCTTTAAGGGCCGGGGAGCAGCTGGCCTGCACAGTTAATGAATAACGGATCAACTACGACAGCCTACATCACACATCCTGCGATATGACTATCGTGGATTCCTACATCGCGATATCGATGCTTAAACGACACATCGTGCACATCCCTAATCGGAACATCTCTTGTACTAACACAAGTAACATAACTAGTCAATTTTAAGGGGAGTAACACAATATTGTAATGCATTACTTTACATTAAAATGTAACTAAGTAATAGTTACTTTTTAGGGGAGTAACACAATATTGTAATGCATTACTTTACATAAAAATTAACTAAATAACAAAGTTACTTTTTAGGGGAGTTACAAAATATTGTAATGCATTACTTTACATAAAAAGTAATTAAGTAACAGTTACTTTTTTAGGGGAGTAACACAATATTCTAATGCATTACTTAAAAAGTCATTATGTAACAATTACTTTTTTAGGGAGTAACACAATATTATAATGCGTTACTTTACATAAAAATAACTAAGTAACAAAGTTACTTTTTTAGAGAGTAACACAATATTGTAATGTATTACTTTACATAAAAAGTAATTAAGTAACAGTTACTTTTTTAGGGAGTAACACAATATTGTAATGTCAATAAAATATTTGTTCAAAATTATGATAACAAAATTATTGATTCAATTGGAACTCAATTGTAAACATAAATATGAATATTTTTCAAAATTATGATAAAAGTTAAAAATTACATAGTAGCTAAGGAATATGTATATTTATATTTTAGGAGTGCAAAATAAATCAGTACCATATTAATTCAGCCAATAATAAACCTTTTCTAAATGTATCCTTTAATATTAGATATTTATCAACTGAGGCTTTTTTTGTAAGGGTTTTTACATTTGCCAAAAATATTACTTTTTACATTAAAAACAAACAATCAAGCCCAGCCCTGCTTTTCACGAAAGTAACAAAATTCAACTAGTTTTTAGGGATATCATATATATAAAACACAATATTGTAAAGCATTGCTTTTAAAAGTCACTTTCCTCAGCACTAGGCTGTGTTTATGTCGTTGCTCTCACAGGATGTGGGCTGAGGTTTGAAGGGAAGACACCTCACACTGCAACGCCTTAGTTATGAGGTTATGAGGTCAAACACACAAATCACAGTAATATCTGCTCCACTTCGGTCAGTACTGAGTCTTTAAACTGGAGGTGAATAACACAAGCAGCTCCCTGTTGAGTACTATTACAGTATAGCAGCTGCTTGTGTTAATCGCTAGAGAGCTAGATGAGATCTGTTTATCACTGCTTACTTCCACTCATCAGACATTTAACATGTTTAAATGTTTTTAGGAAACACAAACATAAAACAGTGACAGATTTACTACTAACTCCTAAGCTGCGCTTAAAATCCTTTACCTAATTTGGTGATCCCATTCAAAAATTGCCAGCAAATAACACATTACGCTGTTACCTTTCAAATTTTTATCAACTTGTTTTCTTTCAATTAGCACAGGTTTTGTATTTCTTTTTGGCCAGAAATGGCCAGAAAACGAGAGTTACACCGCAGTACTTCTCTTCATGCCATTTCAAATCTGTAGTGCTTTCTTTCTTCACAAGAGCACAAAAGAAGAAACTTGTAAATTTAGTTCATTTCATTGACTTTCAAAGACTTTATAATGGATGCTAAAGCATCATAAAAACTCATAAAAAAGTCTTCTGAACCCATACGACAGCTTTTTATGAGTGACACTGAGATTTAAGACATTAGTGAACATCTTGATATCCAGCCTAGGTCACTACGGTTTTTTTACTTTTCGATTTTGGGTGAACTATAACACTTTACATTTCAGTCTGTTCCTCACACAGAGCAATGGCTTCAGCAGACCTTAATTAAAGAGCAGAAGTAGCATGGAATTATAAATCTTTTGTGTTGTTTTAATATGTGTAGATGACCAACGTTTATTCATTGGCGAAGGATCCCTTTAATAATGAAGCTCACGGAGCATTGTTTTCATACACATGCTCTCTGCACTTGGATGAAGTCCTTGTGCAGCAGGTTCTTGGCCGGCTTTAGGTGTCCTGTCCTTTTTATCTGAGCCACAGCCTTCAAATAACATGCATTTCTTATAAGGTCACAATGAGTTTCTCTCTCTATCTCCTCTCTGTCATGTATTCCATGCACACTGCTCAGTGCACAGTAGTTTATATTAGATAAGAAAAGTTTTATTATAAGTACTTAATTTAAACAAACATGAAAGATGTTAAAAACTGACTGGACCAAAAAAAAAAAGTGGTATACTAACAAAATCAGCAGAGACCAGACAGGCTTTCCCTGCAGCCACAGTAAGATAAACACAGCTGCAGTTCCTCTCTGTCTGTCAGCATCGCTCTGATGTGTGTGTGTGTGTGTGTGTGTGTGTGTGTGTGTGGGCGACTGCCGCCGAGGAGAGCAAACCCAGATCCACCAACTGATATATGTACCACATTCACATGTAAACTTTCACATAA
This sequence comes from Carassius gibelio, assembly GCF_023724105.1. Classification (NCBI taxonomy): domain Eukaryota; kingdom Metazoa; phylum Chordata; class Actinopteri; order Cypriniformes; family Cyprinidae; genus Carassius; species Carassius gibelio. Next base: position 20,330,016 of record NC_068407.1, on the reverse strand, counting down.
CCAACACAACATGCAAAGAGCTCGAGACAGCAATGTAAAGAAAATGTAAAACAGAGGACTTTTGACAAAACTGGAGATTTTTGTATGTGGCATCCAGAGCTAACATGGAAAGTTCTCATGACTTTAATTAACGTTATTTAAAAGTTATATGACTATTAGGACAAAATGTTCTTAATGTATATGCAATGTTCTAATTTCATTAATATTTGATATACATTCTTATGACATTGAGAGAAAACTTTCTGAGAAAAACATTCAAAAAGAATAGAATATTACAATAAACATTCAAAAACCTCATTTTTTACCTTTAAAAAATAAAATAATGGATATTTTAACGTTTTAAGAATAAAAAATAACCTTTTAAAAACAATCTTTTTAAAATAATCAAAAAAATATATATTTTAAATAATATAAAATAACATTCTAAGAAACATTTATCTTAAAATATAATTTTAATCGTGACAAAAAAATGGTCATTTAAATGTTCTTAGAATATTAAAATTAAAAGTTTAAATAACATTATAACAAAGTTAGCAGAACATTTTAAGAAATGTCTTTGTAACCTTTAAGTAACATTATAATCACGACAAGAAAACTGAATATTTAACCTTCATAAAATATACAAAATAAGAGTTTAAATATTGTTTAATTTTGGGTGCAAGTTAATTTAGTGCAATATTATGTGAAGCGTTTCTGCAACCTTTAAACAACGTTCTAATCACGACTTGAAAACGTATCACGCGGCATCTAAAGCACATGTGAAACAACGCCAATCCTATTGGTCCACATGGCCCATGACGTCATAGGTAGGGTGCCCGAAGTATGAAAGCATAACTGTTGAATATGTCATCAACGTTGTCTGAAGAAGACGTAAACAAGCAAGCTGAAGGCGAGGGGGCACAGTGTCTCGTTTCCTCTCAAGGAACCATGATTACATGCGTAACCCAAGACGTTCCCCTTCTAGGGAACTCCATGCTGCGCCTACTAGGGGGGCACACTGGGGAATAAAATCCAACCCTGTCATGCCAAGGCGCGTTGACCAGAATAACAATCTAGATAGTCTTCCTGCAGAGCTGTCCATGATGCATACAAACGTAGTTGGCCTCAGCATTGTGATCCTCTTTTATCACAGTACAGTAACACAATCTTTCATAGACATTCACGTTTAAACTCAATTAATATAAACAGCTTATTAAATGCATTTGGCTTCTAGATTTATATTAAGATTTTTTTATTATTAAGCATATAACGTTCTTGTGTTAGGTTGTCACAAATATTTTAAATTAAATCTTACCACTGACAGAAACAGTCAGCTCTGTTACCTTTTACATTTAAATCTGTATTACAAACAGTCCTGCGTGTATTAAAGAACTTTGTTTTTCTACCTCCACAAGACACAAGTGCATAGGTTGCCTCGTTTATCTAAAAGTGAATTTTAATTTGTTTTAAACCAAGCCAAAAAGCCTGTGAAACAGACTTTAATTATATCTATTTATTGTGAAATTTTAAAATGTCCGTGTCACGTTTAGAGCGAACAATACACTTTCACTTTAATTCAGTGTATGCAATACAGTAAAAATAGACTCGTGAGTTGTGCGTAAACGATTGCTGTACTGCTGAAGACGCTACGATCATGAAATGCACTGAAGGATCGCAAGAGTCTGCAGTGTGAAAGCTCTTATCTGTTAACATGGATGCGTAAAAAAATGCAATGCACACGCACTGCAGACGGAGACGAGGGCGAGTTCCCTAGAAGGCGAACAGGACATTTAAAAAATTTTTTCAAAACAACGTTCCTACAATGTTTTCCTAACCTAAATCTCACAATATTGTAGCTGAAATGGTGCATATATTTCATTTAAATTATATAAACGCACAACAATTTTCTCTCTTTCACACAAAGCTTGCTGAAGGGAAGAGCAGATATGAAGCGTATTTGTAACGCCGAAGCGTTTCTGTCTTAAAGGATTACGAGTGTTAAAGCCAATCTGTTCTGATCCAGACGGCCTGTGTTCTCTTCCTCAAGGCTGCAGGAAGGTCAGCGTTTGCTTTTAGCGCCTCTATTCATCTTGATCAGTGAATTATGCAAACAGCCCTCAGACACACCTAGCAAACCAGAAGAGGAACATTCCTCAAAAGTTTACATGTTGGGCTCTTTCCTGAACCTCTGGAGGCACTCATATCACATTACATGCCTTAAGTTCACAGTAGAGCTGCAGACAAAGCCCAAGGACATTACAATTCACAAATGAACACACACACATTTTTGTTTAACTATGCCAGATCTTATAAAGGATATATGTTTATATGATATAAAGGCTGTGTATATTCTATTTTGAGAAGGCAGTATGCAAGATGCTGGCAATAATTCATTGCAGAGTGCTTTTTAAATAGAGAATCCTATTATAATTCTTGGAAGAGAAGACATTAAAACGTAGTTGTTTTACAGTGAACTAAAGGCACATTTCCTGTCTTTCTAATAAATCTACAAACACACCCTCACCATGAAATCCTTTAACAATCCACAGAATGGCCCTGTATTGACAGGAAAAGGAGCGGTGAGAGATGGCAATGACACAAGCATTTCTGAAAGAAAAGTGCAAAACGTGGCTAAGAGCCGAACACAAAAGCTTTTACCCTTTGCCTTGTTTTTACACTAAATCTGAACTCAGAGGAAACACTTCATCCAGAGTAACCAAAACCGCAGTCTCGGGCACGTCAGGAAGTGCTATATATGGTGATATTTTGGCTTGCAGACAAGGAAAGTAAATGGTTTGAGTGAACACATATGCTGTGCGTCTGGATAAATGTAGTAAATGTAGTAAATGATTCAGCAGTCGTGAGTAATCCTTGTATAAATTATTGAGGGAAGATCAGTTCTGAACCACTTTACAACTCTTACTTTGTCAATAAGAAGCAATCTCAAAGCCTGACCTATTTATATCACAAAACTAATACTATTTACAGTTTATTACATAAATGTATATGAATATGAAGATCCCATGGCTTGGGGCTTCACAATTTTCTACCTGGAACAAAGCTTGATAAAGACTTGATTTAAAACAAATGCAACATAAAAGTCCAATTAAAACTGAATTAACACTTAAATTGTCAGCTAATTAGCAGGAAACTAATTTTGGGGATACTGTATTACGGTTATTATAGGTTAAACTTAAATTTAAACCATAAAACTAAAACCATTTTTTTTTAACTTAAAATAATTATATATATATATATATATATATATATATATATATATATATATATATATATATATATATATATAATTTATGTTATTAATCTGGTTGCAAGGAATTATTTAAAAATTTATTTAAAAACAAATATATGTAGACACATTTGAAAATAAATAATATAAAAAAACGATACTAAAAAATGTTTTCAAAATGACAAAATTACTAAGTAAAATAAACAAATAAAAGTACTGAAAGTGTTAATATACACTAAAATAACCAACCTTTATGTGACCAACCTACTGTGTTGTAATTTGTAATAAAAATGCATTCAATTACACAAGAATGCATTGGAGACGTATTTTCCCAGCAGTCTCAGACGTTGTCTCGTTCCTCTAATAAGACCAGTACTTCTTGATGGAGCACTTCAAAGCTGCTCTTTGTTGCTGGAGATTATCGCCATTATTATGTCTCTTGGTTTTAATGTGAAAACCTGCCGAAAGCTGGGGGAATCATTCTCTCAAAGGTGTATTCTTGCCAAAAGTGGCACAGTCAGAAACTATTCTATTCAGAATAATGATTTTTCCTTATTGCATAAGCAAAATCAGCTCTATTCTTAATGCTTGATCATGCCAGAGTCTAAAATTAAATGACACACTAGCATTCAAAGCTCGAATATCTCACATGCATTTATTTTTCCATGCTGTTGAGCAAAACAGGTGCTGTTGTTAGGACGCATTTGTTATGTTCTGTGTGTTTCTGTTCATTCTACCCGGTATGATAGGAGCACAGGGCAGCTGCCCTCGTCCTGCAGGGTCTCAGCGGTTACAGAGACACATGCTGACAAACACAAACTCTCCCTACTGAGAGTCCAGAGCACAGTAATGTGATACAGCCGGATGGAAGATCAGATTGAAACTACTGACCCTGCACATTTATGCATTCTCAGAAGTCAATCAGCTTCTGCAGTGGTGAACGGAAAATTAACAACTAATATATGTTTTGTGCTACAATTTGCTCCAACAGCAAAAGAAAAAAAAAATCACAACATTGTTTCTAGAACTTTCCGAAAGAGGACACTTACAATTGTGCACACGATATATTTGTTCCATCGATTTATAAATTGTGAGCATTATTTACTAATTTGTTCCATTGATTTATAAATTGTGCGCATTATTTACTAATTTGTTCTATTGATTTATAAATTGTGCGCATTATTTACTAATTTGTTCCATTGATTTATAAATTGTGCGCATGATTTACTAATTTGTTCCATTGATTTATAAATTGTGTGCATGATTTACTAATTTGTTCCATTGATTTATAAATTGTGCGCATGTTTACTAATTTGTTCCATTGATTTATAAATTGTGTGCATGATTTACTAATTCGTTCCCTCGATTTATAAATTGTGCGCATTATTTACTAATTTGTTCCATTGATTTATAAATTGTGCGCATTATTTACTAATTTGTTCCATTGATTTATAAATTGTGTGCATGATTTACTAATTCGTTCCCTCGATTTATAAATTGTGCGCATGATTTACTAATTTGTTCCATTGATTTATAAATTGTGCGCATGATTTACTAATTTGTTCCATTGATTTATAAATTGTGCGCATGATTTACTAATTTGTTCCATTGATTTATAAATTGTGCGCATTATTTACTAATTTGTTCCATTGATTTATAAATTGTGCGCATGATTTACTAATTTGTTCCATTGATTTATAAATTGTGTGCATGATTTACTAATTCGTTCCCTCGATTTATAAATTGTGCGCATGATTTACTAATTTGTTCGATTGATTTATAAATTGTGCGCATGATTTACTAATTTGTTACATTGATTTATAAATTGTGTTCATGATTTACTAATTCGTTCCCTCGATTTATAAATTGTGCGCATTATTTACTAATTTGTTCCCTCGATTTATAAATTGTGCGCATTATTTACTAATTTGTTCCATTGATTTATAAATTGTGTGCATGATTTACTAATTCGTTCCCTCGATTTATAAATTGTGCGCATTATTTACTAATTTGTTCCATTGATTTATAAATTGTGTGCATGATTTACTAATTCGTTCCCTCGATTTATAAATTGTGCGCATTATTTACTAATTCGTTCCCTCGATTTATAAATTGTGCGAACAATTTACTGTTTAATTCCATTGATTTATAAATTGCATGCACGATTTACTAATTCGTTCCCTCCATTTATAAATTCTGTGCACAATTTATTAATTCGTTCTTTTGATTAATAATTTGTCCACACAATTTATAAATTTGTTCCATTGATTCCCAATCCGTTCCCTCGATTCATAAATTATGCGCATGATTTACTAATCCGTTCTCTCAATTTGTTTAAATCGTGCACACGATTTATAAACCAAGAGATTGAATTAGTACATTATGTGCATGATTTAGCAAATCGAAGGAATGAAATAGTAATCGTGTGCATGTTTTAGTACATCGAGAGAACGAATTAGTAAATTGTGCATACAATTTATTTATTTTTCTTGCATGTCAGGTGCGGGGCTCCATACAAAACTGTCTAATACTCAAATTAGGGAAGAAAGCAGAAATGTTAATGCAAAACCTATTATGATTCCATAAAGCCTTGATAAATATTATAATTGGACTTATCGAGTGAATGAATGCTAGAAGAATGCAGAATATAACCTCATTCATGTGATTAATTGCTGGAGTCATGCCAGGACAGACACCTCAGTTATTTGACCCACATTTCCAATCCTCAGAGCGATTCTTAGAAAGTCTGTCCTGCACGTTCAGACTGTCCATGTGAGGACACTGTTATCATCACATACTACTTTAACACAAACAACACTCTACATATACTGTAAAAGGAGGTCACAGTATCGCAAAGCCATACAGTGTTCTCAAAAACCTCAATCCACACTAAGAGAAGAAGCACGGTTAACAATTAACTTGCAAGTTTAACGGCTTCATGCAGCCAGCTGCGAATTGTCACACACCCGGATCAGACCAGGATGCATAAACCTATAAATTCATCAGACAATATGTATTAAACTGTATTATTAGACATCAAGCTCTTTTGACATTGCATCAACCATTAATTATAATAAACCACACTTTTTTTTAAACTCTAATGTAGTGTTTAGTTTACCCACACAGATTAATGAAAGCATGAGATCTACTTTAATGTGTATAGTATTACTGGTCATATTCACGCACACAAACACATTCACACGAAAAACTTGAATGATACAATCGTTCATAGTGAGCTGTGTAAATAAAGCAGTGTTTAAACAGCCATATGGAGATCTCCCATAGGTGTACCATATCAAACATGCTCAGGAATCAGGTTCGGACTAATGCTTTCAGATTTAGACAATGACTCGTGAAACATGCTGACTTCAACAGGAAGTGTGACACCAGCACTGAATTTTGCTTTCCAAACATAGCATGGATCACTGTATTTTCTCTCCCAAGTTATCATATGATGCGGATGATGAGCAAACCCGCACGAAGGGGATTTCACACGGCTTTAATAAGGAAGCGAAACCTTGAAGCCTCATTTATAGACTGGTTTTCCCGTTTATATTGTTAGAGGGCGTTATCTGGTAATATGTGGTCTTGTAACAACCCAATAATTGGTTCACGCGTTAAAAGTGGATCATTAGGGGCATCAGCTGGAAATCAGTTTTAAGCCATAATTATGGTTCATTTTTGTTCAGTGCAAGAGCAATGCTGGTTTGTAAGGAATCTGCTCGTTCTGCTTGCTCAACCCAAAGCCATTATACGTGTTGCTACATGTCGAGTTACTAAATCAAGTTTTACTTCCCTTGAAAGTAAACACGTGTGAGTTCAGGTCAAGAGACTCTAATGATTCAGAGCTGAATGTAGGTGTTTCTGATCTTCTGGAATGGTTTCAATAATTTTTGCTAAAGCTGAACTAGACTTGCTTTTCCTGTAGGAAATACCAGCACTCACAGTAGAATGCTGTTAAAGGGTTATTTCACCCAAAAATGAAAATTAGCCCGTGTTTTGATACTAATGATAAAATATTTTTATTAGTGTGAAAAAATATTATTTATATATATATTTTTAGCAATAGCCCAAAAACACTGTATGGGTCAAAATTATAGATTTTTCTTTTATTACAAAAATCATTGGGATATTAAGTAAAGATCATGTTCCATGAAGATATTTTGTAAATTTACTATCATAAATATATCAAAACTTAATTTTTGATTAGTAATATGCATTGCAAAGAACTTCAATTGGACAACTTTAAAGGTGATTTTCTCCATATTTTGATTTTGTTGCTCCCTCAGATTGCAGACTTTCAAATACTTGTATCTCAGTCAAATATTGTCCGATCATAACAAACTATACATCGAAGTAAAACTGATTTATATAGATGATGTATAAATCCTAAAGACTTGGTTTTGTGGTTAAGGGTCACATTTAATTAAAGTGAAAGTTTGGTAGCTAAGGACTGTTTTGATTATCATAACCCTATAAGCTATTTTAAGAAATTTTCTTGTGAATAAAATTGTTATTCACAAGAAATAAAATTTTGAATAAAATCCAAAAATAAAGCATCTCATCCCTTACCTCTATTTTGTTTCGTATCCATATGACTTACAAAAGAATGATGTCATTCAGTGACTTTTTCATATGGCTAACTAAATGGTGAATAAGTTTATCTGTCTGTCATCTCATTTGGTGCCAAATACATTTATTTGTATAAATTAATTGTGTAATCATTGTTATTACATAATATGATTTTCAAACGCTGAAGTAATTACCTTTATTTATTTGTCACAATATGTATAACTCAATACTTTAACTAATTGCAAATGCTGGATAATCAAAGTCTACTGATTAATCAGTGAAATAATCGACGATTAGTCGATTAATCGTACTAATAATCATCAGAATAATCGATTATCTAAATAATTGTTTGTTGCAACCCTAAAATAAAGTGTATCAAACATGAAATATCTTCTTATTGACCATGACTGTTTCACATCATGCAGCAGTTTCACGTCCAGTATGGACAGATAAATGTTATTATATTGTTTGATTTCAGATACTGACACTTCCATGAATTGCTGTTAAAGTTTAAGAGAAGTTTAGGTGTGGTTCTGTGTAAATGAAACCAAAATGAGAGCCGCTTTGCTGTCAGCTTCAGGCAGAGAATCACTATCATGGCATGAATTCAGACAGCTAACGTGTGCACTAAACATTAGGATCATCAATCACAACTCACAACTCACAACTTCGATCACTTTTTCAAAACCTTTTTCACAGTGAAGCACAGCAGCGTGGGTGAACCGGAGATCATTTATTATTGTTTTGGCACCACATATAGAACATGCATGAATTGTTTTCTCACTCAGACACAAAAAAAGCAAAAATTCAAAAACAGGTCAATTTACACTTTCAACTTAAGTTCAAAAACTTACGTAATACAACCCTCGATGTTATGGTGCTGGAATCACTCCACAGTGACAAAACAAAACACACCCAAGAGTGACTAATTGACAGTAATACAGAGAACTGTTAGCTATTAACTTTAAATTATAGTATATGTAGATGAGTTTGTTTCTTCATCAGATTTGGAGAAATATAACATTGCATCACTTGCTCAGCAATGGATGCTCTGCAGTGAATGGGTGCCGTCAGAATGAGAATCCAAACAGCTGATAAAAACATCACAATAATCCACACCACTCCAGTCCATCAGTTTATGTCTGGAGAAGACAAAAGATGAAACAAATCCATCAAGATGTTTTTAGCTTCATCAGGTTAAAAAAAAAAGTCCATCTCCTGTTGTCTCGTACATCAAAATTAGGGATGCATCGATTCGATACTCGGGATAGGTATCGGCTCCGATACTCGGGATCGGTCTCTGCTCCGATACTCGGGATCGGTATCGGCTCCGATACTCGTGATCGGTCTCTGCTCCGATACTCGGGATCGGTCTCTGCTCCGATACTCGGGATCGGTATCGGCTCCGATACTCGGGATCGGTATCGGCTCCGATACTCGTGATCGGTCTCTGCTCCGATACTCGGGATCGGTATCGGCTCCGATACTCAGGATCGGTATCTGCTCCGATACTCGTGATCGGTCTCTGCTCCGATACTCGGGATCGGTATCGGCTCCGATACTGGTATTTTCTGTGGATCGGGTACTGGCCACATATTTGTTTCGAGATGTTTTGGCTTGTAAACGGTGCTTGACGTGTGCAGATTTCTCTCCTGATTCAGACCAGATGACTTTTTTTACTGAAGGAAGTGTTATTATGGTTTTTAGACTAGTATTTTAGTTAAAAACTATGGATTTGTTTCTTCCAAACACACAGCTTTTGTCTTCTCAAGTCATCAACTGATGGACTGGAGTGCTGTGGATTATTGTGATGTTTTTATCAGACTCTCATTCTGACGGCACCCATTCACTGCAGAGCATCCATTGATGAGACACTGATGCAATTCTCCAAATCTGATGAGGAAATCTTGAAATTTTGGATGGACTGAGGGTTTATTTTTGGCTGAACTACTTTTTTCCAGTGCAGAAAGCATTTATTAATACCCATAAAAGCAAAGGTTCCTGCTCAGTGGCATTATTTAGGTGTTTGCCTGAATTGACCGCAGTGTGAACAAGGATTAATTCAAGCAGACATTAAATATATTCAAAGCCAAAACCGACAAATTCGACGCCAGTCATGAGACAATCCATGCAAAATCCAGTAGGTCACGACTCACCAGTGTATTTCCAGTGAAAACAAGGGTCAAAAGAGGTGAGAGATTTGAAACAGAACAAACCTTACCGATCCGACTAAAAAACGTGTTATGCCCTGGAATGAGTTACCTTACCTGACATTTCACACATGCCATTAATTGCTTTAGCGCTCATTATAGTAACATTCAGTATTAACCATTCAGGGGTAATCTCTGATGGATTAACTACTTTGTGCTCATTTGAAATTGGGACAGCAACATGCTACAAGTAATTCCCAATGATCTCATTTCAGTTCATTGCTTTTTTCGAGTAACTCAGCCGTTGTTTTATCACTGAGAAGGATTTCACCTAAATATGAAATCAATGCCATACATGAAATATGATACAATGAAATAGTTACAAAGCAGTGTAACATTTAATCTGAGTAAGCTGCATCATTTTATTGTCAAAATTATACTGGAAAAAATTACATTAATATATAAGCTACGAATACATAATGTATCATATCAGTTTTAGATTTTTAATTGTGAATGCTAATTTATTTTGTTTTTACAAGAAAATCATATTTGCTGTCATAAAACGCTCACTTACAGATTACAAAATACTAATAATTTAATATAGTAAAATAAAAAACCTCAAGACTCATAATGAATATTCATGTTTTATTACACCTAAATTCACAGTTTTTTTTATTTTAATATCTATATAAAGATATATTTATATAAAATGCAATACTAAATTAATAATTATTTAAAAAAAACAGTACATTTCTTTGCATGTTACAGTAAATATAAAAAAAAATCTTAAATATATAAAATAATGATCAGCAACTGCTAAATCCGATTGCCCCGAAATTCTCTCTCTGTGAAATATCTCCTGATTGACTAATTGATTCCACTCATGCTGTATAGTTTCTTGTTGGAGAAACGCACAGCTTTTTATTTGATTTCAGATACTGACACTTCCAGTTTACTTCTTGGAAACATCTTCCCGCATTGCAACAATGATCTCTGCTATAAAACACCAGCTTTCATGATAATAGCATGCATTAGTCTTTAGTGGTTTTGCTGTCCTTCATATAAACAGAGCAGCGGTGCTTTTCTGCAATGGCTGCTGCAATGAATGAAGAAGACGTTCGAGGACATCTGAAGATGCGATCCGTATGCGCAACACAGAATGTAGACCAAGCAGGAGAAACAGAGATGAAAAGGGAGCGGGAGAGCAATGTGTTTCAATGCATGTCTCATGCAGAAGAGTAGCATCAATGAGATTCAATGAGGAGCCGCAGACACACATTCAGAGAGAGTCTGCCGTTACCTTACGTGACCCGCAGCTTCTGAGCAAAACTAATCTAAATCTGAGAGAGCACAATGAAATGAGCTGAATGCAGCCAGACAGCGGCGCCTCAGTCTATACAGTACGACTAGCTGTAGTCTAAAACCACTGCCTTACAGGATTCAAAAGAACAGCTCAAAAACATGCACATAAATGATGAAACTGCAGATTTACTTCGGTATTTAATTACAGCATTCCATACAGACTGATATCAGTGCACTAATATCAAATAAACAGCAGAAAATGTCATATATTAGTCTATATGTGCATTAAATATTCCTGTAGGTTTCAAGATCTTACACGGAAATATTGTGATTTAAACCTATAAAATAAAACATGGAAATTAAATTTGATTTAAAAAAGGATATTAAACTGGAGTTACAGAACTGAGAATATTTCTGGACGTATTCGGTTACAGTAAGTGCAGAATAATTTCACAACACAAGCTTCGAGCTTCCTCTGTCTGTCCAGATCATTTTAGTCACAGGAAACTGATTCTTAAGACAAAAGATAATTCATTAGATCTGATAGACATAAAACATACTGGGTTTTTATACAAAATATTCTATATATGTGTCCCTGGAGCACAAAAGCAGTCTTTAGTCACTGGGGTATATTTGTAGCAATAGCCAAATATACATCGTATGGGTCAAAATTATTTATTTTTCTATTATGCAAAAAATCATCATTAGGATATTAGTAAAGATCATGTTTCATGAAGATATTTTGTAAATGTCCTACTGTAAATATATCAAAATGTTATTTTTGATTAGTAATATGCATTGCTAAGATTTAATTTGGACAACTTTAAAGATCATTTTCTCAGTATTTAGATTTTTTACTCCCTCAGATTCCAGATTTTCAAATAGTTGCATCTCTGCCAAATATTGTCCTCCTAACAAACCACACATCAATGGAAAGATTATTATTTTTTATTTTTTATTATTTTGTGGTGTATTAATGATATAGATGGTAAAAACTTATATATATACAGCATATATATATATATCTGTGTGTGTGTGTGTGTTTACACAATGTACTTGAAACTTTTATGTACAATGAAATGTATATTTTCATTAAAAACTGCAACCTTAGCTAAAATGCATTATAATTTTTTACTTATATCTTGTTACTTGTGAAATTGGTTGCTTTTCTTGTGTTTAAATGAACTGAACCTTCTAAAGGTGTAACAATAAGTATTATACATTTGTTAAGAATTTTACGTGCAATGCATTCACAAGAAACTATTCATGCATTAAACATACTTTATTTGTGTTGCATTATATATATACAAGAATCCAAGTAAATGTTTTAATGTTACTCATTAAAGTTATATACACACATTTTGTATATAATATATTGCTTTTTTTTTTTTTTTACTAAATAATACATACTTTTAAAATGTCATGAAAATATAGCTTTCTTTTAATTGGCTTGTTCCAGGTTTATTTAAACCTCTTGCAAGAATATTTGAAATCTCATATTTGGAGGCAGTAAGGACAAACACTTGATTTTTGCACTTGTCTATCCTGTTTTGACTCTGGACTCGGTGATTGACATTTCTGAACGGAGGCGAGTTTCAGCCCTTTGCGTTTCTTCTTAACCTACATATCGTCTGTAATGCTGGCTGACTGACTGTACGGGCCCCTCGGAGAGCCTAATGACCCCGAGAATAAGCCTTCGCCGTGTCTGTCCAGCTAACTAGGCCATGCACACAGATGCTATTACCTCCAATAACCTCGTAAACAACAGAAATTTCTCTCCAGAAGCTGTGACGCGGCCTCACCCTGAATAAACCAACATGAGAGGTGAGCAAAATGTCAGACCATATGGAGAAACACATGCTATTAGTGTTAAAGAAGGTTGCAGAACGTGATGGGAAGTCTGACTCATTTCCCTGAATCACTTCTTTTGGACAGTTCAGTTCAAAAGACTGATTCACTGCTTGTTTGTGATCACATGGCTCCTAGAATCCGCTTTGGGCTCTAAAATGTCATCTGCAGACACATACCATGCATTACTTTTTCAGTAATACCTGTAATATATATATATAGGCAGGCTATTTATTGAAATTTCATATGCATTAATTGAAACATCACTCAAAGTTTCAGGCATTTTAAACCTAAATAAAACTGAATTTGCATGCATTAATTTGCAATTAATTCACAAGGCTATTGCATGCTTTAATAAAAGGCTATTCATTCAAATCTTTATTTTATCATACAAATCTATTTCACAAAGGTGTTCATCACATACAATTCTTAAGCATATTCCAGTACATCTTGTCATTTCAAAGTATTAAAGTAAACCTGATTCAAATATTCAATTCGCTCAAAGTTTGCTCTGTAAACACGAATCACAAACATGATTTAATTCTAGTAACTCATAAGCAATTCTGTGAACAAATTCGTTGAAATGATTCAGTTGTGAAAAAATGATTCATCATGATGACAAAAACATTATTTAGATAATTCATCAAACATGCTTCTGAAATATTTCAGATGGAAGTTCTTCTTATTTTATTTTCATGCTTTTTGAACATTAAAAAAAGTGTTTTTCTTGGTAAGGTTGGACGTTAAAAACATTATGAAATGTTTAAAAACGTAACGTCCGACTAAAATGTCAAGGAAAACATGCCATGAATGATGTATGAATAGTGTACTAACGTTTTAAGAACGTTATTACAGATCAAATAAATTTAAACGAACGTTCTTTTAACGTTCCTGGAAGAACTTTAAGAGAACTTTGCCAGTAACGTTACATTAACCGTTACTTAGTTCGTTTTCCCTCCTATTTACATGAGATTTTTACTTAAGAAAAAAAAAACCAAGATGTCTTAAAAATGAAATGACTTAATTTTTTACCAACTTTTAAAAAACTTAAGAGATTATTTCCTAAATATAAAATAACGTTTTCATAACTCAGCCTAATGGGAATATTGGCAGATACGTAATTTTGTTTGAAAAACTATTACTTCTCATACTAAGTCACAGTAAAACGAGTTAATATCACATCTTTATGTAACGTTACGCATAACAGCAGCGTTACATTTTGTTACACAGCGTCACTCCAGCGCGCGCGCGCTCGTCTGATGAGCGTCAAGGAAACACAGCTTCATATACATTCACGAGCTGCTAAACACATCCAAAGCTCGCGCTACGTGTGTTTTTACTCTGCGAGAGTTGATGGGAGCTTACCCAGAATGTCAGATTGCCGCATAAGTGCTTCATCGCTGTTCAGCGGAGCTCTTCCTTCTCCTTGTACACAGAAGGATGTGGCTGCTTTTCTTTGCTGCGCTTTTGTTCTTGCATACAACTCAAACACACACTCATACGCGCGCACACAGACGAAACACACTGCATCGACGGACAGCGGGTAATCTGTTATGAGTTGTGTGGCCGGTTCCTAACCCTCCTCCCCGGGGGAGCGCCTTATGACGTCCGAAACTGTACTCTCTTACCCCCCTCGGCTTGTTTTGGTTCAGAGCCGACAGTCACTCCGCGGTTGTCATGGCACGAGAGCCCCGCCCACTTGGTGCGCATGCACACGTTTACATAGCTACCTAAATAGCCATCTAAGATTTATAATTACACTAGACTCCTTTAAACATTATTTGTTAGTATGTTTAATGCTAAAAATGCAGCAAGTCATCGACAAAATTAGTTTTTCCTCCTAGTTATGCCACCAAACGTGTTGGAAATCCCCAAAACATGTTTTGAAAGAACAAGAGCTGGTGATGAACATTTTTATTGGAGTATACTGTATGAAAAAGTGTATTAAAGTTTATTTGTATTAATTGCATTAAAGCACATATTATAGACTTAATAGTAGTACAATTAAAATACATGAACACATGTAATTCTGGTGAACACACCTAAGTTGAAATTAAAATAAATCATTTTACATGTGCTTTAGTATACTGATAAATATATAAAAATAAGTGTACTTATTTGAAGCACAATAAAATCATAATTATGTGAAATGTATGTTTAAGTAATACTTAATTAGACATTATTATAAAGTGCATTTTTATAAAGTGCATTTAATCTCTTTAACTACACTTAAGTGGCCTTTAATTTAAATTATATGATATTATCTGCAAAGGCACTTTTAAAAAAGTATGCTTTTAAGATTTGAAGTACACAAAAAGTGAACTTCTATTACAAATAAGCACACTTCTTTTTCACAAGGGAACGTTCCCTTTAAGATATGATTATGGGATTACAATGGGAAATGTTGTTTTACTTTCTGAAACTAGAAAATAAAAACGTTTGCAAAAAGCTTGACCAACTGTTTCAGAAAAGCGTTGCATGAATTATGTTTAAATACGGTAGACTAAACATCATTCATGCAATGCTTTTTTGAAACAGTTTCGAACTTTTTGCAAACGTTTATATCTAAAATAAATTTAAAAAATAAATAAAATTTTACAACAATAGTTTAACATTTTAATTGCTTAAAATAAAATTTTAAGTAAAAATTTCCTTAAAGCCATCCATAATAATAGTCAAAACGTTAGATGAACCAACGATGTAAAAATAATGTGCTCGTATGAGTGTTAATAACTGCTAAATTACGTTTAACAAACGTACCTTTAATGTTACTGGAAGAATGTATGTTCATAACTTTGAGAGAACCTTGTCAGAACGTTTTGAGAAAACTCTCTTAGCTGGGATGCTTCAGTAGGTCAGAAACACACACATTGTTGTTGTCTATGTTGGAAGAGACTTTTCCCCTATTTTATTATTTTTACAGTGAGAAAATTATATAATTACCATCCTCTACCTTTAATCCATTTGCCTTGTTCACATATAGCCACTGAACAATTCCTCTCATCGTGGTTAATTTTGGATTTTGCAATACTTGCAGGTGAAACCACACACATTTGCATTATTATGCCCCACAGGAGGATAATAGTACTTACTAGACATGAATTTGCATTAATGCAAATTGTCTTCAGGCACATACATAGCATCCCATTCATACAGGATCTTTGCTGTCACGAATCTGTCACTGCTGAACAGCATTTAAATAAAGTCCTGCGTGCATGTTTTATAAAGGCTTGTAATTCTTAATCAAAACAAGTGTTTACAGTAGAGCAGTCGATAAACCACAGAACTCATGAAAAAGCATAAGTCTTGTGAGCCAGTAGTGTGTGTAACCGAGGGATTGATCCTGATGAAGCAGATCTCATTATATGCATTAAAACCTCCTCCTCATCCTGAAAGAGCTCATCTGCACCAGAGCCAAGAGAAGAATAACTATTTGCATTCACTGTTTATTACCTCCATTATTCTTCCCTAATGCCAAGAACATGCTTTTTGCTCTTCTATGTCTAAGCTCAGTTTAATTAAGTGATGAACGGTCAGGATCATTGCTGAAACATTAGACATTTTGTCTGCTCTGGAGTGACATAGACCTTCTGAGTTGAGGACAGTGCTTATTATGCTGCTCTTAAACATCAACAAACATACTCCAGCAAAAGCTAAAGCATTTGTTTCAAGGGCAAGTGCTGCACAGTCTAGTGAGACAATTAGTTTACTGTGATTTAGCACAGATGTAAAAAAGAATGTTTAACATATTCTTTGTTTCTTGTTTAATAGTTGATGTTCTTTCGCTTTTTGGGTGTTCAGCTCCCTCTAACGGTGTAATATAGAACTGCATCAGCTGCTTGATTATATGTGATTATAAGCTTACAGTTTTTCTCAGTCACTTTGGTGCATTTTTCAAAACAGAAATGAAATTCTCAAAACTACTTGTACAACCTCCACATCATTTAGTCATTTATACACATCATAAAACCAGTTTCTCATTCTTTTGAACAAGTTGCGATTGCTTTTGTACATTCATGCAATTGATTACGCACATTTATCTGTTGTTTCCTACATTATCAGTTGCTCATGTCATGTTGCTCAAAATGTATTATATAGTTTTCTGTGCATCAGTCTTACCCCTCAAAACATCTAGTCTTTAATTCATCGTATAAGTCATTAAATGCAAAATGGTTAATCTAGTTGTCAAAAACTGCCAAGCACACTTTTTATTTTTATTTTTACACATTATTATTATACTTTTGTCAATTTGGCATGAATTGTGCAAGTGAATCTTGACTAATGAAGAAAATGTAGATGATAAACCAATGATAAACCATTTCTCTGAAATCTCATGAATCTTCAGTTAGAAAGCTTACTGTAGACAGAGGACAACACAAGAGTTACAAATTCTGACAACTGACTTATTTTCATCTTTGTGTCCACATTTCTTTTTCCTTTTCTATATCACAATGACATTGTAAAGGTTGTTGTTGTTGTTGTTGTTTTTTTTTGTTGTTGTTGCTCAGACCACTAGTAAAAGTGTAACTGTGAATTCTATCCAGTCTCTTTCAGTCAATATCCCACATACAGTAATGTGTAAATGTGTACGTTTGAAAGGGATATATGGCATACATAAGCATATGGCATACTGTTCAATACAGAGGTTTACATCAGAACATCCCTCCAGAGGACACTGTTATATTGACAATATGACTACAGTTTTTCTCAATTGCTTTGGCACATTTTTCGAAACAGTCTTAACATTCTCTAAACTGTGAGTGCAAATCTCACAACTGTTTGCAGGAACTTCAAAACTTTATAGCATGTCTGCAAAATGTAGTTACTCACCCAAAACATTTAATTCATGCTTCAAAACCTAGTTATTGTGTCAATAATTTGGCCAAGGCCACCAAAATCTAAAGTATTTTTGTCATTGTGTGACCCACACTGGTCAAAATGTTTAGTTGTTTTTTCACCACCACAGTCAACCATGAAAATTAAGGAGTTAAAAAAAAATCTCATATTTGTTGAGAAAATTCAATAGCATGTAGAAAAAAAAAAGAAGTCTATGAACATTTGTATTTTTACAGTGTTTATTTTTGTACTTCATGTGTATATACACAATACAAGTGTATTTACTGTACATGGAAAGTAACTGACAAGAGTAACAAGATTTCACTTTACATTTCATATTTGTGTATTACCACAAATACACAAACAACAAATAACATTCATGGGAAAAAAAACTCTGACTCTTCTATTTCCACCTCTTCCTCGATTATTTCTTCCTCTACTACCACCGTATTCTTACACGCCTTCCAATTGCTCTTCCATGAGCATGTTGCTGCAGTGCAGGGTTGTGAACGTCCTCCATTCTCAAAAAGTTCTACAGCAGTGATTGTGCTGTGGGCAATCTACATATATATATATATATATATATATATATATATATATATATATATATATAATCCCAAAGTTGATTGGTTACGTAAATGGTTAAATGGTTGATTCATATTAGAGGTAATTTGCAATTAGATTGCGAATTCAATTAGAGGTCATGTGCCAATTTAGCAGACATTACAAATAATGTCAATGTCAGATATATTTTAGAATATACATTCATGTATACTAATTATGATAATTGAATAGATCGTTTTGAATGTGATGGCTTACACAATAAAAAATGTCTGAGAAGTTCTGAAGTGTTTGACAGTGTAAGTGAGAGTCGAGTCATCAGTTTTGATCAACAAGCCATATGCAATTATTTGTTGTCCAAACTGCAGACAGTTGTATGTACTCTTTGCACACATGTGCCAAAGCATTTGCAATTTGCTCAAATCAATAAGAAATTCCAATCTGATGTGAAAAAGAAGCAAATTGACACAGATATTTATTTTTGAGAGATGAACTCAGGATTTAGAGCAAGAGACTGGCTTTTGCAGGTAATCCATGGTGTTTTGCTATTTGTACGAGTTGTTTTGAGAATTGCACTTACTATTTTGCAAATCTCAAGAATGATTCGAGAAATGTACCAAAGCGACTGAGAAAAACTGTAAATAGATATAAATAATTTTACAATGAAAATACTACAAATATTATTAATAATAATAATATTGTGTAAACATAGTTCAATAAAAAAGTAAGTTGTGAAAGCCTAAAAGATCATGAGAGCCTAAAACTAAAGAATGCTGAAGCTAAGGGGGTGTTTTTTTTTATATCATGTACCTGTATGTGTCCACTGACCACTAGATGGGATCCTTGTCCAGACTGATAACTGTTCAATCGCTTACAGGGAGGTTTACTAGAAGACAGGAGTCACGTTGACCCAGTTAAGGCAGTTTGTTGTGGTTGATTAAAAAAGTGAAAGTGAAAGTCGTGACATTTGGCAAGTATAGTAGCCCATACTCGGAATAAGTGCTCTGCATTTAACCCATCCAAGTGCTAGATAGATAGATAGATAGATAGATAGATAGATAGATAGATAGATAGATAGATAGATAGATAGATAGATAGATAGATAGATAGATAGATAGATAGATAGATAGATAGATAGATAGTCGGAATGGATACATTGATGGATGGAAGAATAAATGGATCAATGGATTAATAGTCGGATGGATGGAAGTGTTAAAATGTCCAAATATGATACTGACAATATTATCAAGTTAAGTTATACTGAGTAGTCAATATTCTATCAATATTCAATATTGTAACAGTAGTCAATATCGTAACAATATTAATGCTCACCATGTTTTTTTATATGGTATTTTACCATGGTATGTTGGTAGGTATGGTATTTATGTTTTTAATGATTTAATTTAAACTTCAAAAAAAAAAAAAAAAAAAATTCTGTCCCGAAGATCCTCCCTTCGGCGCATCAGCAGCACGTGTAGCTTGTCTCAATATACAGTAAGTTGTCTGTATAGACAGCATTTTGTAATTTTTTTGTAAGTCTGACAGGCACGCGCAGCATTTTAAACAGTGTTGACTCGGGAACGCGCCCATGATGCCCACAAGTGCTGCCCACGTAGACAGTTCAGCGCGTTTGAGACGCAGCGCTTTTGCAGCAGAAAGTTTCCTTCTGGGTGTCATTCTGCTCACAGCATTGATTTGAAGAGTTCACGTTGCTTGTGGAGTGATGTCGGCCGGTTCTTAGAGGAGTATGATATGTGTGCTCATTCTAACGGCCCGTTACTTTGACGACACGAGCTCTGGACAGCTTTGGGAATGATGATCGGTAACGAGCGGAGCTCACAGACATCCAAGCCGCCTCCTCCAGCCTCACCTGCGGCTTTACCGCTCAGCGCGTCCCGCAGAAGATTCTCCCGAGTCGGGAGGAAACACAGCAATGGATCCGTCCAGTGAGTTCACTTCTGAAGTCCCACTTACTGTACATATACAACCTTCAGAAAGGACTGTCCTATTCTTATTAGATTTATAGTTAACACGTTAGCCAAAGAGATACAAGCATAGCTTACTGTCATAAGAGTTGATGTGTTTGGAGATTTTAAAGTTTTTTACAAACCTAAAGCAGCATGTATTTTCTCTCTTTTATGTTACCCTGTATTAAATAAGATAAAAACGTATAACATTTCTATCCCACCTTTAACGTTTATGTTTGATAATTTTAAACGCCTTTTATGATTTTTACATTGGTCTAAAGACTTTATAACAAGACTTTCAATTATAAAAAGTGTTACTAAACTAAGGCTACTCAGCTAACATAAAGTACGTTCTAAGAACGTTGTGGTAACGTTACAATTACGTTGTGAAAATGTTGTTTCTGAATGTTCTGTCTTGTTTGGTAAATGTCTTTAAGAAATGTTTTTTTCTTTAGCTATATATATATATATATATATATATATATATATATATATATATATATATATATATATATATATATATATATATAAATATAAAGCTTAAGAAAAAAATCTAGTTCCACTAATGATGTATATCTAATGTTTTTTTTGCTAACGTTTGGAGAACTTATAGGACCAAATAGTTTTAAATGAGTGTTTTATTAATGTTACTGGAAGAACATTGAGAGAACCTTGCCAGAACATTCTAGAACGCTTGTTAGCTGGGTATGTTCTAAGCCGAGTGTGAAATAAAAATACATTATTAAGATATTTATTGTGTGAAAACGATTTTTCACTGGCATAATTCTCACCACAATAAACAACAAAGGAACTAACAGTGCAAATAAGAAAGTGAGACTAAATATGAGATGTCATGTGTGAAGAATATCAAGGTAAAATATCTAGAATATTTTGTTTCGTTATATCCGGTAAAGCTGCAATTTTGTAAAATCATGCTAAATAGAGTGAAAATAGCAGATTATTCATTTGTATTTATGGTATGAAACATGCTGTGGAATTTGCTACATTTATTTATCAAAATTGCTTTTTTTATTCTTTAACTTGTTTCTATTATTTTGTTTAAAATATCATTTCCACTAAAGTCTCAAACATTATATTCCACATAGTCTGAGGTTTAAATGAGAGTGCACTCTTAAAATTAAAGTTCTCTATTAGAATTGATGGTTGATTTATTGGCATCATGCACTTTTTGCATCCATAAAATCTTTCCATTGCACACTAGATTCTTTATAGTGGAAAAGGGTTCTTTTTTTAAATGTTCGTCATTCCTAAGAAAAAATGGTTCTTTTAAGTCTTTGGGGAATCAGAAATGGTATTCTTCTATGGCATCACAGTGGAAACACCTTTTTGGAACCTTTATTTAGAAAAGCTTATGGTGAAAATGTTCATGTGTACGTAAAAAATAAAAAAAAAAAACATTTTGATCAGATGATTTCCTCTTCTTTTTTTTCTTTTTTTTGGAAACTACTAGTGGAAAAATTAAATGAGTTATAGTTTTAGAACATTTAATTTAGGACCAGTAGATGAGGAAATACATACATGGTAATAGTGACGCAATTAGTGAAGGCTGAAAAGAAGCTTTTGTGCCACTGCTACTGAAATAAACTGATTACTGGATTGGAGAAAATCCTCCAAGTATTATGCAGAGCTTTGTTTTGTATGTGTGTGTTTTTTTAAGTCTCTTTGTTCATTTTGTGAACATTGCTGTTCATTAACTGGGGGCAATTAGTGTAGCGATGAACAGCCAGACTGAAGTGACGTAGGTTTGCATCTACAGTCCAGTGGAGAACAGAGCAATCATTCTGGTTCCTCTTCCAGGTCCAGCTCATCCAGCGGCACAGCCAGATCAACGGAGAGCGTGGGAATCCGGCAGCCAGCGAAGAACAAGATCCGGCGTCACCAGCACCGTCTGTCGGCGGTGTTCGGCCGCGGGCCCAGAGAAGGTTCTGGAGAGATGGCCGCTGAGGGAGAGGAGGCACTGGTGACAGACGACCCCTCCGAACTGTCCAATCACATCACGGCTCCAGGCATTCTAAAGATTTTTGGCACGGAGATCTGTGAAGGAGCCAACTACAAGAGCGTCCTGGCCACAACACGCTCCAGTGCCAGAGAGCTGGTTAAAGAGGCACTCGCCAGGTGGGCCAGAGAATATTGCCACTGATTTTGCTACTGTTTTTAGCATTACCCTTACGAAAAATAAGTTTATTCACGTGTGCTATTATAATACTTATTTTTAACAAAAAATAGGAAAGTATGCTTTTAGTTTACTTTTTATGTACTTCTCAGAAATGGGCTTTATGTACTCCTCAGAAATATACTTAAAATGACATTTAAGTTTACTTGACTTATACTTTACTTTTATATTACTTGTGCTCCTAAAATCTGTGTTTTCATTATTATACAGTAGAGGGCGCTAGTACACATCTTCTGCACAGAATTTCCACAAAAAAAAACACAAGTGAAGAAGAAAAAAGAAACACCAGATACTAACACATGTAACATGATCATTTGACATTAAACAGCATCAAAACTGTAACGTTATGCAATAAAATGTCGACCAATGAAGAGGTAATAATTACAGTCAAGCTTTGGGGTGTTGATCGACTCCATCTACGTTTTGATTATCATTATGAATCCAATTCATAGTCGTTTTTCAGCTTTTTGTTCAAAATTTTATTTCTTTATTTTTTAAGAAACACATTAAAGTGTTTAAAAAAAACATTTTTAGCATGAAGCTAAAATAAAATGTACTTTAAATGTAATTTACTTAAGTATACTTAGTAAAATAAACCTGAAGTATACTACTTTGTTGTAAGGGTATCTTTTATTTGTTTATTGTCACCCCCCTTACCAAAAAGTAGGATACTTAAAGTTTATTTTATTAAGTATACTTAAGTAAATGTCAAGTATATTTTTAAGTATACTTTATGTAGCAAGTATACAAATCAGTGTTCTAGTAGTATACTTGTAAGTGTACTGTTTCAATACTCCTTGGGACTAAATTGGTCCACTTTCTAATATATAAAATTATACTTTTGAGTAAACTACTAGTTTACCTCTATTTTTGTAGTTTGTACTGCAATTATACTAAAAGTGAACTTATAGGTATACTGATAGTTTAATAATTAAATACTTTGTACTCTTTGAAGTATAGTCTCAGTAAACTAATAGTTAAATAGTCTGATACTGCAAGTATACTCATAAGTTTTTTTTAAGTGAACTTTACATCATACTTTAAGTATAGTACTATGTCCCTCTTTAGGTTTTAATGTGTATATATTTTGTTATATGAACATACAAAACATCCAGAGAAAGAACAGGGTGTCTGCTTGGAAACAAAAACATTTTATTCTAGTATCATGCATTCTTTTTTAAAACACTTTCATGCTGGTAAGGTTAATAAAAAAATAAAGAAATAACATTTTGAACAAAATCTGCAAAAAAAGACTATGAATTGGATTCAGAATGATAATCAAAACATAGATGGAGTCGATCAACACCCCAGAGCTTGACTGTAATTAAAACCCTCTTCATTGGTCGACATTTTATTCCACAACTTTACAGTTTTGATGCTGTTTAATGTCAAATGATCATGTTACATGTGTTAGTATCTGTTTCTTTTTCTTCTTCACCTGTGATTTTTGGAAATTATGTGCAGAAAATGTGTACTAGCGCCCTCTACTGTATAACAATGAAAACACAGATTCTAGGAGCACAAGTACAGCTCAAATATATTTAGGCTTTTTGTAAGTATGAGTCAAGTATACTTTAATGTCATTTTAAGTATATTTCTGAGGAGTTACATAAAGCCCATTTCTGAAAAGTACATAAAAATAAACTAAAAGCATACTTTCCTTTTTGAGCTTAGACATTCAAATGCACTATCCGAACTTAAATTATTGTAATTCATGAATGCTTTGGAATAACAGACCTAAGGTTATCGATTTGTAAGTTTACTGAGAAGCAAATGCACTGCACTAAACATTTTATGTTTTGCACACAAAAATATATAAAAAAGATAGTATGCACACGAAATTCAAAGCCATATATCAAACCAAGTTGTATTCCAAATTTGAAGTTGATACCACAAAAAATGAGGTTCCTGTACGTTTTGTTTAGCCATTTTAATTTTGTTTAACTTCACAGATTCCTGTGTTGAAGTGTTGTTCTGTCACAACATTTCCAGCTAGCTTTTTCACTACTTTTTTAAAATGTTTAATAAATCTTCTTAAAGTCATGTTCTGTACAAATCATTCTTATAACTTAATTCACTCATAATGTTTAGAGAAAACATTCTGAGATCAACATTCTCTGAACATCCTTGTGTTGTTTTACTTGAACATTTAAAAAAATGATAATTAAATCATTGAATAAACACAGCAATAAAAAAAAAAATATTTATAGAAAATTTGAAAAATTAAGGGTAAAATAATGTTACATTTTGTGTGTTAAAAATAAAGTGAGTGGAATGATTTAAGAAACATTTGAGTAACATTTCTACAATGTTATGATCACCACAAGAAAACTGTCTGATCAGAGTAATTTAAGTACAGTTTCCTTGGTAATGCATTATCTCATTTCAAAAAGGTTTTCATCACAGTATTTAAAGGGGTCATGTGATGCGATTTCAATATTTCCTTTCACTTAGGAGTGTTACAAGCTTTTGGTTCATGAAGAAGATTGCAAAGACTAAAGAGAATTTTATATATTATAAATTTAAGATTGTCCAAACCCCCCTAAAACGCCTCGTTTTAACTCATTCCCACATCTCTACAAGACTATGTGGTAAGATTTGCATAATGCCACCCAGATGTTCAAGCAAAGAAAGATGGCATAACGTTTATTCTCTCCGTTGCCGTCTGTGCCATGTTGTGGAGTCGCTGTGTGTTTCGTTGTGAAAGCGAAAATACTTTGTTTGGCCTTCCAAAAGAGGACAAGACTAGAAATCAGTTGAGTTGAGTTTCAACACTTTTCCAGAACAGTTCAACCCTAATATTCAGATGTGTGCAGTGCATTTTATGCAACTAGACTGTTTCTATAAAGTTGCGCAGTTCAAACTTTGCAAGGGTAATCTGGCGCTTCTGACTCACAGCTTGTAAGTAAGTTTTTTTATATTTAAATAATTTGCCAATGATGATTCAAACGCGTGTTTTGAGCAGAGTAGAGCTTGTTTGTTGTTTCTCAGATCACAAATGCACAAATGTTTTACAGTATGTTTACGCGGCGTGATATGCAATTCAATGCTTATCGAGTCTCCAGTACGCACTAATCTGTAAATTACTTTAATTATTTGGTTTATAAACATGCCTTAAACTCCCTCTGACGGTTCTAGCGAGAAATCAGTATTATAGTAATTAAGTATTTGTTTAGTTATCACAAAAAAATGGATGCAGCCATCGAATGTTGAGGGGCGTAACATTTTCATCACATGCTTGAGGCATTCAGCCAATCACAACACACGGGAAAGCTGGCCAATCAGAGCACACCTCGCTTTTCCAGAGCGATGAGTTTAGTAAAATCGAGGGCGTAGGGGAGAAACAATAATGTACATTAAATGGAAAATAATGTGTCTTTTGAACCTGCATAAACACATTGCATTAGACCAAATACACAAAATAATGTTCTTTTTGGCAGCATCATATGACCCCTTTAAACTTTCAAAGGATACCTAATTTATGATGATTGCTAAAATATGTAATAGGGAAAATGCACCAAGTGTTCTAACAGCAACAGTTAATAAAAGGTTTTCAGTGTAAAAGCTAAAAGACTTACATAGCTGTAAATGCGGTTCAACTATATTCAGGTATGTGTGAAATAATGTTTAAATTCGTCTTATAATATTTTGTCAATATTTAAAAATCATAATGCGGTTTCTATCTGAACAAAAAGCCAAGATGATTTTCTTAAGGCTCTGGATTTCAGTAAATGCACAAAACGGCCTTTGTGCACATTGGTTAAAGTCCATTGTAACGGCAGGAGAAGTTTTCATACCAAATGTCTCGGTTGGTTTGGAGAAGTTTAAAATTCAAGGCAAAATGAATTCCTCGGTGAAGCCACTTTGGATCAAATGCTGCGTCAGCACTCAGAAACTGAAACTCTCCTTTCTTTCCCAATCCTACAGCTAGAGTGTGTGCCTGGACGTTTTCTTAGTTTGTAATGTTTTACCGTAACTGTTTTCAACATTGATAATAATCAGAAATGTTTCTTGAGCAGTAAATCATCATATTTTCATGATTTCTGAAGATCATGTGACACTGAAGACTGGAGGAATGATGCAGAAAATACAGCTTTGATCACAGAAATACATTACATTGACTATATTTGAATAAATAAATGCAGCTTTAGAGTTCTTTAAATAACATTAAGAAAACTAAGTGACCCCAAACATTTGTACAGTAGTGTGAATATATATCCTAGCATTTCATACATATCAGTCATCCTGCTGTTTGTATTTTTATTTCAGATACTCCCTGAGCAAAGAAGACACTGATGACTACGTGTTGTGTGATGTGATCGGCTGTATTGGAAACCAGTGCTGGAGGACTGAATGTGTTCGTGTGGTGGGAGACAATGAGAAGCCACTGCTGCTGCAATCGCTCTGGAAACCCAAAGAAGGATTCGCTCGACGCTTTGAGATCCAGCGCAAAGCCACAGTAGAAGAAAACAACTCTAAAGACCAGGACACTGTGACCGCTGGTACATGATTCCTCATGCATAATCACATTTTCATTAAAGATACATATAAAAACCAAACATTTTGACCAGTTTACTGTTTTCATATTAGTATATGTGCTTTTTCTTCCTGCCTACAGACAATTTTGAGCATTTAGCAAGACAAGAAACCAGAGTATTGCAGCACTGTATTTATATTCCTCCATTTAATTTGGCAATTTGCTCATTTTGGTTTCTTGAACTCGAAAAACCTGCTACAGAATGTTCAGCTTTTAAAATGTATTGGTGTATTCTAATATTTGCATACTGAATTTCAATTTGCAGTCTTTCTTGCACCTATTTGCATATAAACTATGATTGGTCTTGCATTTAAATAAAGGATTAGTTTACCCAAAAATTAAAATTTGCTGAAAAATTACACACCCTCGGGTGAGTTTCTGATTTGGAGATATATAGCATTGCATCAGTGTCTCAGCAGTGGATGCTCTGCAGTGAATGGGTGCCGTCAGAATGAGACTCCAAACAGCTGATAAAAACATCACAATAATTCATAATAATCCACAGTACTCCAGTCCATCAGTTAACATCTGGAGAAGCTTATTTTGATGTTTCTTATTCTGATGGCACCCATTCACTTTCATCATCAGATTTGGACAAATGTAGCATTGCATCACTCGCTCACCAATGGATCCTCTGCAGTGAATGGGTGCCGTTAGAATGAGAGTCCAAAAAGCTGATAAAAACATCACAATAATCTTCTCCAGATGTTAACTGATGTACTGGTGAGGATTACTCTAATGTTTTTATCAGCTGTTTGGACTCTCTTTCCGACGGCACCCATTCACTGCAGAGCATCCATTGCTGAGCTAGTGATACAATGCAACATTTCTCCAAATCTGATGAAGAAACAAACTCATCTTCTACATCTTGGATGGCCTGATGGTGAATAAATTGTAGGCTGAACTATTCCTTTAACACAGGAATAAACGCACAGGCACGTAAGCTGCAGAAGACGCGCTGCAGAGGGAAATCCGTGCCGCTGGACGTATGCATGAGCGATGACGCAGTGGATGGCAGACACAATCTGTTTAAGAGTCTCAGTGATTCAGATCTGACAGCTGAAGCTCAAAGCACCTGTACGGAGCGAACGCAAGAGGAGGATCCAGAGGCCGAGGCCGACAAAGCGACACAGTGTCCTGCTAATGAACGGGAGGAGACGGAGAGCAGCGATGACAGCGCCACACAGTATTCCATTCACCCGCCTCTGGACTTCCCATACTTCCTGCTTCTGCAAGGCTTCAGTTACAGACAGGTAGGACAGACTCACACTATATCTGTGCTGCTGCTCCTCCGTCTCGCTCACTTCACCGGGGCATCTGTATTCCTCCAGCCCAAACACACCAACACTGTTTCTGGTATTCAGTGGCATGAATGCAGAATATTTAAGTTGGCTTGGCAAAGTCAATTTACTGATCTACTGTCTAACCTCCAAGAGCTTTCAAAATACAACCACCGAACTCAGCTCTGAGTCGGGTTGCTACATTATAATGTCAGTTATAATCATCAAAATTAAAAGAAAAAAAACATTTGAAATATATCAGTCTGTGTGTAATGAATGAATATAATAAACAAGTTTCACTTTTTGAATGAAGCTAGTGAAATCAACTTTTTGATGATATTCTAATTATATGACCAGCACCTGTATTTAAATGTACTAAATTGCAAAATATCATTAAATCAGATACTTCATAAATTAAAAAAACTAAATCATCAAAGATTTCGATACATAACATTCAAGTTTATCAGAAATTCTTATTAGTGCATTCAGCAGTAAATTAGATGAAGTTAAGTTCTAAACACACTTATGTTTACTTGATATTAATTTAAACTATTAATTATTTCCATTTAGTTATAAATAGAATTTATGCTGAATATGCTGAAAACATATTCATTTAAAGTATATTATTTCCAAAACTCTTTTTAAAAGCTTGTTAAAGAGTACTTCTTTTTCACAAGGGGTTATTCACCACAATTCCAGTTTTTATAGTAATTGGAGACTTCAGCATGATGTCTTATGTTTTTAGACATAAACCAGTGATGTTAAACTACAGAATTGCAGGGATTTTCAGATTTGGGTTGTTTTAGGAAAATAATTCAGTGGGTGATCAGAAGTGACAATCTTACAATCACAAAGATTCACTCACTGTACACTGAATAATACAACACAGGTGACGTCAATGAACCGTGGAAAAAAAGGATCCCACATCCCTTCGATTTAATCTGAAAATAACAGAGTGTGCCAAACAGAGGAAAGATGGCATGAAAAATGAACACGTATGCAAAAACAGGCCTAGTGTTCATGCTGGACAGGAAGTGGAGTGTCCAAAGGGTGGATGCACTTCCTGCCAGATTAGCTGTGTGTGACGACAACCGTGACTGATCAAACACACACGTGCGCACACACAGTATATACATCTACGTGTTAACTTCACACACGTGTAATGATTGTTATTACACTCTCTGTCCTGTTCCTCAGAGTTACACCTTGGCATTGATTGTGCCACGCGCTACTATTAAAAAAACATGAATATTCAAACTGTGGACATTACTAATGATACTTTAATCATTTGATAAGTATAAATAATATTATATAAAACAATCTCAATGAAACAATTTATTATTAACACATGAAATGGAAAACTGTAAAAAGTTTTCATTATTGTTTATAATTTATTATTATTATTATTATTATTATTATTATTATTAATTATAGTTATTTTAAAATGGCAATAATAACATTCTAGATGTTTTTGAATTTTTTTTTTTACTTTATATGTATAATACTGCATAAAATGGTTCACTGTAAAAATGATTTCATTATTATTTATTATATCTTATTTATTATTACTATTATTTTGTATATATATACATATATATAAAATCAGTTTATTTAAACCTGTATTTAAATTTTACACTATAAAATGTTTATTTATACACTATAAAATTATTTATAATATCTTAATAATAATAATAATAATAATTACATTGTTTTCTGTATTAACATTTAACTCTTAACATTTTAATTTAATTTATTTATTTAACTCTGATTAACATAAATGTTTACTTGATTTTCGCTTCGTTTGAATTTTCTTTATCAGTAATAAAATTAAAGTGGTTCAAAAAGTGCAATAAAAGGCTATAACTTTTTTATTTTTATTATTTATTTATTTACTTACCCTTTTACAATTTACACATTTAAGACAGCAATTAAGCTTTAGATTTTTAGTGGGTTGACACTAAAGCATGAGCAATCTAAGGATTGTTTACTTGTTAGTGTTTTGTTCAGTTTTCAGGATTCCTGAAATATCATGTTTTACAGTTCGATAAGTGGATCAGAGTCCAAATGATTATAGTTTCTTGTCATGTTGACATACTAAGAACATCTTGCGTTTCATGCCCTCTTCAGGATTTTGTCATCTATGCCCTGATCAACAGCTGCACAGTATTCGGACGCCACGATGAACAATCTCACAGTGAGACTGAGACTGATGTCGATCGCATGAATCTCTGGGCTCCCGATCTTCTGCCCGATCACTGCAGCGTCACTCGGGCGTCAGTGACCCGACTGAAACCCCTCAACAGAGCCAAGGTGAAGAGGAACGGAGCCATCATCAAGCACGAGGTGGAGCTGCAGTCAGGAGACATCATCGTTCTGGGCGATCATTACCTCTTCATGTATAAAGACCCCGCCGTTCCAAAGGTCGCGACCCCTGCAGAAGTGGCTCGGACGAGCAGACGGCCTCCTCTCTGTAAATCGTGCGTGAGAGCGAGATCCTGCTTCAGAGACGTGGATGGAGCAGAGCTGCTTCTGTCGTATGACGTGGAGCATGAGTCCAGGGTCCTGAAGGAGATCTTCGGCGTGGTTGAGCGGGATCCGGCCGCACACAAACTGACCGCGGCCTTCCTGCTGTGTTTGTGTCTCCAGCAGTCCGCCGCTCACTTCTCAATGCCGGCTCTCCGGCGACTGCTGCTACAGATTGCCAACGAGCTGCAGACCATCGTATGGGTGAGTTTACTGAGTCATTTCATTTGTCTTTCGGCCAGAGGTTGAGAGGAAACGCAACCACAATATAACCAGAATATGATTAAAGGGACAGTTCACCCAGATTCTGTTGTGATTTACTCACCCTTGAGTTGATCCAAAATTTTATACGTTTCTTTCTTCTGTTGAACACAAAAAAGATATTCTGATGAACGTTGGTAAGTCACTGACTTCAGTAATATGGAAAAAACACAGTGGAAGTGAATGGCTACCAATAACTTCTTCAAAAATAATATTTTTTTATGTTCAACAGAACTGAATAAATTAATATCTACTGAATATATACAGTAGTCTTAATGATAATGATTATCATTTTTTTTTTCAAGGTAATTGATTCAAAGTTTTTTTCAGTAAATGAAGAATATGTAAAAGCTTGGAAATAAGCTCATGTTTTACTCACCCTTGAGGCCCGATGACTTTCCTCTTTCAGATGAATCCAATAGAAAGTTACCGTATTTTCCGGACTATAAGTCGCACTTTTTTTCATAGTTTGGCTGGTCCTGCGACTTATAGTCAGGTGCGACTTATTTATCAAAATTAATTTGACATGAACCAAGAGAAATGAACTAAGAGACATGAACCAAGAGAAAACATTACCGTCTCCAGACACCAGAGGGCGCTCTATGCTGCTCAGTTCTCCTGTAGTCTACACTGAACACATAGAGCGCCCTCTGGCGGCTGGAGACGGTAATGTTTTCTCTTGGTTCTAAATAAATGCAGCTTATAGTCCAGTGCGACTTATATGTTTTTTTTCCTCATCATGACATATTTTTGGACTGATGTGACTTATACTCAGGTGCGACTAATAGTCTGAAAAATACGGTATATTAAAATTTGTCCTGGCTCTTCCAAGCTTTATAATAGCACTGGACGGGTGTTTTTGTTCAGCAGTCCAAAAGAAGTGCAATAAAGCGTGCACATACGTAATAAAACATGCCTCACATGGCTCTGGTGTTAATAAAGGCCCCCTGCAGCAAATTGATGCATTTTTATAAGAAAAATATCCATACTTAAAACATCATAAGCACTTTTTTCTGACTTCTGTTGACTGTTATATGTACAAGACGCTCGAAACACATTTTATCATGGATTATTGTTCAACTGTAGTTGTGATTACTTCCTAAATCAAAAAGTGTGTGAATCAAACGAATCAGTTGAGTGAATAATACAGCGACTCACTCATAAAGACCGCCACACTGAATCAAAGCTTTGAAAGAATCAGTTGAGTTACTGACTCATTCACTCGTAAAGACTCGCTCGCTGCCACCTACTGGCGTAATGATGGAACATACAGAAGAAGTCCAGCAGATTAAAGTGATAATGAAATTAAAATCTTTGACTTGCTCTCTTGTTATTCCAAACCTGAGTTTTTTTCTTCTGTGAAATTAATTGAATAGTGTTTCATTCCCATTGACTTCCATAGTGTGGACATAAAATGCAATGGAAGCCAATGGCAACCGAAACTTATTTTCTTACAGAACCAAAATTATACTTAATGATATGCAAATGAAATAAAGTCAAATGGGCTTTGAATGACATGAGAGTGAGCAAATGATCACTGATGAACTATCACTTTGAAATGCACTTCTTATATAGTGTACGAGTCAAGCATAATGACTTTTATAATGTTTTAACATCCTTTTAGAAACTTAACCCTTTAACTGTCACTATACGGGACGCCTACATTTACTTCACTATGTAACAATGAAATCTAATCTAATCTTGGCAAACTATATATCGTTGGAAAGGTTTAAGACTCCCAAAAATATATTTCACCAATGTTTTTTGTTAAAAATGATGTAGGAAAAATAATAAATTAATTTATGACAAGAGTGCACCCTCAGAAATCTGAATTATAACAGGTGTTATAACATCACATTTTAGAAATCATCAGAAATTATATATCAACTGAAAACGTAAAATCTCAAAATGCATCCTTTGAAACCCATTTTAAAATCAGACATTGCATTACCATGTAAATGGTACATCAATATCATGTTACAAAATGTTTTCGGTCATGAATTATAAAAATTTAAGTTTGGATCGTGCACTACAAAGTCTATGTCCAAAAATGTGAGTGACAGTTAAGGGGTTAAATGCTTCGTCCTCCGTTGTAACTGCACTGTATCTTTTATACTTTAATACAGGAAAAGGCAAAGGAACTCGCAGCCTTGCAGCCTGAAATGTAAGATCAGGAACTCGTTTCTCATCATTTCCTAAGCAGAGGAATTTAAATTCAAAGTCTTAGACACGGCGTACATTAAAACCAGATTTTCCTCGCTCTCCTGACGCAAGCAGAAGTGAGTCAGACGCGGCAGACTGGGCTTCTGGTGCTGACAGACTGATCCGAGGTCTGGAGCCGCTGGTCCTCTGGATGTCCAACTCCATCCAGATCCTGCACTTCATCCACCAGGAGGTTCCTCGCCTGCTGCACGGAGTCTCTCAGGAGGAGGAGGAGGAGGAGGAAGACTGCATTGGTGAATCAGTCAGGGCTGATGTCAGTCAAGTGATGTATGTGTTCAGATTCAGTATCTTTGTGTGTGTGTGGTTCTGTTCCAGCGGTGCTGGAGCTGCGGCTCTCCTCCGTGCGCTCGGCCAGTGAGGAGGCCATGACGGTCCTGGAGGAGGTCCTGATGTTCACCTTCCAGCAGTGTGTCTACTATCTCACCAAGGTCAGGCCTTCTGCATGCTTCAGCCAAAACTGAGCAGTCTGTCATCAGTTATTCAAAAAGTGGTTTGACCTTATTTCTTCTGCGGAAAAAAGATTTCTTTCAGTTTCATTGGTTTAACAATTTAATAAAATTTTAGGTAAAGTTTTGGGAATTATTTAGTGTGTTTTTGACATTTTTACTAGTTTCAGTTATTTTAATACGTCAGTTTAACAACTGATATATTTAAACATCAGTTTATACATAAGCCGTACTTGTGACCAGTAGTGTTTTATTATTATTGTGATACTTTTTCTTAATTTTAGTGAAAGTTTTTGTTGTGTTTATTTTTATTTTGGTTTAAGTTATTTTATTACATTAATTTAAGACAAAGAACCACACAGATGCTACATTAGTAGTACTTGTAACTAGTTTTATTTTAGTAATATTTTTAGACACTATAATAGATACTATTAACACACACACACACACACACACATATATATATATATATATATATTTATTTATTCATTCATTCATTCATTCATTTATTTATTTATTTATTTTTACTTTTAGTTAAAGGGTTAGTAAAAGTTAGTAGCGTTGTGTTGTCATTTTTTATATGTATTTTGTTTTTTATTTAATAATAAAGATGTCATTTTTATTTCGTTTTATTTCAGTTTTCATTATTTTGGTTCATCAGTTTCACTCAGAGAACACTAAAGAAGATACATACTTGAGACTGGTGTTATTTTAGTTTATTTTTTTTATTTTTCATTAATATTTAGAATTGTATTATTTATATTTTCTGTTTTCATTTTAAAGTTTCAGTTATTTTTGTGATATACTTTATATATATATAATGAACAGTCTGTATAATTTTTTTTATTCCATTATCATTTCAGTTTAGCATCTGTTTAGCACAAAAGACATTTTGAAGAATTTCTTAGCAGTTTATTAAATATACAATTGCAGACAGAGATTGGTTAAAGTGATGACAAAAAGAAGTAGCGACATATTGTGACACATTCAAGGACATCTGATTGTTGATTGGATATTGAGATGTGGGCGTGGCTCTCAAGCACCTATTCAGATCAGGAGTGAGCTTGTGGGGGCGGAGCTTAAGGGCACTGTATGCTTGGAGAAATCCTTTTTTTTCAGAGAGAAGACTGAGGTTTCACTGGAATATCCAGCTCAAAAAAAAAAAAGTAACATAATATACACGGAAAAACCGTTCACAATAAGGTATATAAAATGCATGTTGAAAATAGATTTATCTACAATATCCATCGATGTAATTGGTGAAATGTGGCACAATGTTTGAGTGAATTCAAATTCAAGTCAATGCAGTGAAAAGGGAGTCAAAATCTCTCTTTACACCACAAATGTTACCATATATGTCACGTATTTGATGGAAATACAGATTGTACTAAAGAAAAGTACTGGGACTCTAGCTTTAGCTCACGAGCCGGTTTGAATGAAGAATAGCAAACACAGGTCAGAAACTGTGGCTTTGTGAACGGATCTCAAGTGCTTCCAGATGTCTTCGCTGCATCTGACCTTGATGGAGCTCTTTGGCTCATGGACATAAATGAATGAATCTAGTGCATCACAGATACAGGACGTGTATGAGATCTTCAGATCATTTTCATTACTCTTTGTGCTTTTCTTAAATTTGCAGTTGTTTTTTCTGAATTTAAAATTTTCATTTTAGTTACTTTTTTAGTCATTTTGTTGAGCTAGCAACATGCTAGTCTCTTGGTAACAGGCTAACAACATACCAGTCACTTGCTAATCATGCTAACAACATGCTACAGACATGCTAGTCACTTGCTAATCATGATAATAACTTGCTAGTCATTTGCTAGTCATGCTAACAACATGCTAGGTACATGCTAGGCACTTGCTTATCATGCTGGAAACTTGCTAATAACATGCTAGTCACTTGATAGTCATGCTAACAACATGCTAGAGACATGTTAGTCACTGGCTAATCATGCTGGAAACATGCTAGTGAAATGCTAGCAACTTGCTAATCATGCTAATGACATGCTAATCACTTGCTAGTCATGATACCAACATGCTAGAGACTAGAGCTGAAGATCTTTGTCTGAACCCGACAGGTTCGGTCGGGTTCAGGCTTAATTTATATAATTTTACTCGGGCTCGGGCTTCCGCTCCGCCTTGCAAGGTAAATGAGCAGTCATGTGATGTGTTTTGATTAGTGCGTGAAAGCTGTCTACAATGGATTCAATAATTTTCCTCCACAAAAACATGTAGGCCTAGCCTAATCTTGGTGAGTAAAGGTTTTTCAAATTATAACTAAATATTAATTGAGTCTTAAATGCATAATGTAGACAGAGTATATAGGCTAATGTTTGCATTATTATTTTATTTAATGTCAGCTGCTAGTGGTGAAGCAAATCCGGCGGAGCCTTTATCTTAATTTCATTATTGCCAAATACCCATCTTAATTTAGAATTTAGCTTAATTTAATTTGTCAAGAAATGTGTTGGCCTATTTACAGGCTAAATGAGCCTATGCCTAGGACTATTTCGAGTGCTGAGATGTTACGATGTCACAGAGGACTTATTTTATTTCTTTGTTCCAACTTCCAAATGGTCTATAACATACGCTAGTTATGGAAAAATTATGTTAAAACATGTATAAATGACTCATTCTTGACAAGAGGCAAAAGAGCTGTGTGCGTGCGCACATTAGAATAATGTCAGGCTGTAAACGGGTTCGGGCTTTTAAAAAGCTGTCAAACAAAATGTACTTGTCAGGCTCGGGCCGAAATTTGTCGGGCTCGGGTCCTGTTGTGCCTAACTTTTAAGGCCCGAATACAGCTCTACTAAAAACATGCTAGTTACTTGCTAGTCATACTAACAACATGCTAGAGACATGCTAGTCATGCTAACAACATGCTAGTGACATCACTGGCTAATCATGCTGGAAACATGGTAGTGAAAAGCTAGCAACTTGCTAATCATGCTGATGACATGCTAGTCACTTGCTAGTCATGATACCAACATGCTAGTGACATGATAATCATGCTGGAAACAATTTAACAACATGATAGTCACTTGCTAATCATGCTGGAAACTTGCTAGTGACATGCTAGCAACTTGCTAATCATGTTGGTAACATGCTAGTGACATGCTAGCAACTTGCTAATCATATTGGTAACATGCTAGTGACATGCTAACAACTTGCTAATCATGCTAATGAAATGCTAGTCATGATACCAACAGGCTAGTGACATGATAATCATGCTGGAAACATGCTAGCGACATACTAGTCACTTGCTAATCATGCTAGCAACATGCTACTATAAAATGTATTATCTATTTATTTATCTATCTGTCTATTTATCTTTTTATTTTCCTGATAGGTTGTATCGGCATAAAACTTTCAAACTAATTTAATATAGTTCAAACTGAAAACCCTCAAACTTTAAGCTTTTAAAACTACTTCAAACTTTCTGGCTAGGCTTTTTCAAGCCAACTTAAAGTTTGTCAAAAAACTTTACTATATATTTATTTGTACCTTATTATATACTATATTAATAGTATTATTACTATTATTACTATTATTATTAATAGTGTAGGGGAATATACAGTTAAAACCCAAGGACCAGATATGTCGCAATGAAGACCAGGACTCAGAGATGAGTTCAATTAATAATAATAATTTTACTTGAAGAAAATAGTTTGCAATTTCATCAGCAGAAGTCAGCTTCAACACTCTCGAAGGAGTTCGCAGGCCGCCCCCCAGTACAATACAAAATCAACCACAGTTATACCCTGACAGAGGATACTAATTGCGTCAATACATGAGTCAACAAAATTCTGATTGGTTCCAAAACATAGATAAAACTCTCCAAAGACGTATATCTGATACGCTGGACACTGGCAGTTGATCGTTTGTCCTGGGACTGTCTGAGCTTCTCCCTGTACAGACAGATACTAACACACATACACAGAGAGCGTATCTAAAATTCAAGGCTTTCTAGCACTGGCAAGTGTCTTATCATTACGGTTGGATACACACACATAATATGTGGACATTAATCTTGAGGAAAAGAAATACAGCACACATAAGGTTACACATTTCACTCTTGCTATAACTTGATTAATAGTCAAACAAGAAATCATGTAATAATATAATATAATATCAGTATGAAGCAGACATGGGGACTTGGTCCCATCTCTGGTATGAAGGATATGGTAACTCGACATCCACTCCTTCAGTCCCCCGTTTTAGATCAATGTGGGGTCTAATACCCCACATCTGGTCTAATAAATGAGGTCAGGTGTAGTTGTGATGCATGCTAAGAATGCAGACTGTTGGTCAACTTAAACATGTGCATACTTAAAATCTCTGGTACTGGCTGACATTTCTAGTAATAAACACATTATTTTGTACAAAATACTTCCCATATACATTCTTATTTCCCATATACATTAATCTACTTACTTAATCCCACAATATCGCCACTTGCACTAGTCTTTCTTCACATAATGTCTTTTCCAGTGAATCATTCTGTGTGTCCCTCTACCTGGAAAAGTGTCCTCACTTTCATCAACATATCTTTGTAAATACCTCTCTTCCTACTACAGCTACTTCACACTTACCCTCTAAAACCAAACATTTATCCAACAGCCTTAAGACTAAATTTGCATATTCATTAACCAGATTTAACAAATCATTAAAGAAAAACGCATACACTATAACCAATTCAAAAAAAAAAAAAAAAAAAAAAAAAAAAAAAAAAAAAAAAAAAAAAAAAAATTAACCCATAAGAAGGATATTTGTCTTATTTGTTTTCTTTTAACATATCTTATACAACTATGATGAATTTGAGTTAATTTGGTCATATAGTAAAATAAACTCATTACAATAAACATATATATATTATTCTCTGGAAGCTGGGCTAAATGAATAACCACTGTTATTGCATTCCTGACATATGTCAGACCCTCAGTCACCTCACAGATACCAAATACAGACATTGCTTATAACCTAAATCCCAGTAGAGATACCCTTATTTTATGAAAATCTATCATTTTCCCGATCAATGGTACAATTATAGAGATTGAATATCCATTTTACCCTTTCATTCCAAACTTGGTGTTAAAAACACAAAAATAATCAAACCAAAAATAAGTAAGATCAATATTGAGCCATCTTTAAAAATAAAAATAATCATAATCATTATTTCCTCGAAAACCTAGAGCAGTTCCTAGTTTATTACTTAATAGCTCTTTTATTAAGCTTTACTTTCACCGCAAATCCATTTGCAGTCATCATAGTTCACATGCTGTTTACACATACATGAACCATAAACCTTGTCATTGTTAACACATTTGGTTAAAATTACATTTTAAGTATCGAAGTGTCTAACTTTTAAAATACAACTAACCGATCCACTTATTGTCATGCATGTATTTATTTTATACCATGACATTACTGTTAACCATACTCATTGCCTTATTATTACCTTTTTTTTTTTTAAATGCAAATCTTGTCAATTATCATACCATATTACTGTACTCAGACTATATTAGCGACACATTCAGAAGCAAATCCTCAATACTTAGTATAAAGTCAATTTAGTTCTCACTGTTTTGTCAGTGATAAATGCTTACAGGTCAGCTACTTGATCAATGTCTTAAAATCCCTCGTTCATGTTTGTCATTTGGCAGTGATATTAATTTACTCAAAATTATTATAAACTGAAAAAGAGCAGACAGATTTCCCAATATTATTACTAAATGAACAATACTATTACTTAGTTCTAGTACTAAGGAGACATCATCAGTTTCTGTAAATCTGTATTGAAACAGTATACATTATCAAAAAGACCTGTCAGTGTTCACAATATTAATTTGACTTGACAAGTGTTCATAAGCAGCTCCATAGAGCCTATTACAATTGTGTTGTTTAAACAAAATTTATTATTATAATTTTTTTTTGCTGTGCTATTTCAATTAATTCAAACCTCTTGTTATGGATTTGCTCCATTAAGGGGCTATCCACACGTTTTTGTTCAACTTATCTCTGTTCTACATAAACCACTACATAAAGCTTTTGCACTATATTACACAATCAGGATTCACTCCTTTGTTTTCCCACCAGGCTTCTTTATGTGAGGGTGCTCTCTGGATAATTTGGATAGTGACGTAGCCAATCTGTCACTGTTTTTCTGCCGTCAAGTCTAAAATATTTACCTTCACCATTCAAACAACAATTTAGACCCTCATTTAAATTTAGGCATGGATTTTAAACCCATTTTGGACGGCAAACTTAAATTTCACAAATCCAATCATATAAACACTCTTTAACATATTAATCCAGAGATTGATTTAAATCAGTATTATAAAAGACAAAACAAGTCATTATTACCAGTAGCAGACAGAGCTGGATAACCAATCCACTTAAAGCTCGTCCCATGTTTGGCATTGTCTTTTCATTAGTTTCACTCAGAATTATCGACTTCTGTAAAGTAATTTCACTTAACACATCTGTAATGATAAAACACTCATTCCAGAGGTTAGTGACTCAATTGAAACAAAACAGGAACAGAATTGTCCCCCAATAATATATATATATAGCCATCCTCATGCATGCACATACTTAACACATTAATATTTTAACAGCTCATATTTAAGGTTTTCCTTTTGGTATTAAATCGGAAGGATTTAAACTCAAACATTGTCTGTGCATTTTACCAAGTTTGTACCTAATCTCTTATCTAATCTCAAAGTTTGCCTGTTCATTAATGATTTTTATTTTGAGAAAAATCAGCTGGGTTGTTTTGGTCTTAAAATTATTGCTCTGTTTTGGTTACTCTCTCTTAGCAGGCCAATAATAGAAGAAGAGCACTATCCCTGCCTCCACTCAAGCACTCTCTCTCTCTCTCTCTTACTGTGCAAAATATTATTTATTTATTTATTTTGATAATTTTTGCCAAACTTTAACTTAGACTATAATATAAAATTCATTACAACATATAACCCTAAATTATTCAAATAAGTTAAAAATGTCAAAGTTTCTAGATCTAAAATCTCAGTTTAAACTGTTTAAAATACATAATGCTAGGAACATTTCTTTAAAATTATTTTTACCTTACATGCTTAATTCCCTTAACCTTTGTTATCTAAACCATCTCTTGATTAAGCAGAAGCAGTCTTCATTTTTAGCCACCACCATATCTTGTAATCATCTTATGCCATGCCTAATGACCTGCATGAGGAAAGACTATGATATAGACATATTAGTTCAATATCATTTTAGCCTCATAAGAAATTTTTTGTCTCAAAATAATGGCTGTCATCACATGGTCTCAGACGGTTCTTGAAAGCCCATTGCCATTAACTTTTTATAAATAAGCCTCTTTTCCTCAGGGTGTGATCCACTGGCATAGTTGCATCAAGTTGTGGACGCTTGTCACAACAATCAGTCAAGGAATGCGGTTGCTGGTGATCAGGTCTGGAGGAGCTCACATTTTGAGGCAGATTGCTGTACTTCATACAGTTCCCCTCTTAATGATGCTCTAGGCCTATCAAGCATCTGCTCAACTCCACAACCATCTCACATATAACACCTCCCTTCAGGGCAGGTGCCCAGTGGCGGTGACCCCCTGCCTTAGGTTGTCCCCTATTGGCCAGAAGAGGATCTTACCCGTCATTGAGAAATCACCTCATGCACACTGGTAACCACTCTTTCCCGTTGCAACATCCTCGACAGTCTTCTTCCAGAATCCAGTATTTCCTGCAGCTTAGGAAAGGTGCACTCAAGAACCATGAGAGCCATTGACAGCACCTACTAGTGTTAAAACATTGAAAAATGTTAATCAAACTAATATTTAATCGCTAAACTCAATTGGATACCTCCAAACTATCATGCTGAGATTACTCAGTGAATTTATTTTTCACACCCGTCCATTCATTGTAATTTTCTGTTGCTTCTGTAGCTGCAGCTATCAGGCCCTGTATGATGGTGGAGACTAAAAATAAGACAGATAAGTTACTGGTCATAGAACAAATAGCAATACAACTGTTTAACTATTCAAAATTATTTACATCTATAGCTCAGGGTCTGTATTATGATTTTAAAGACCTCATGTCTCTTCAACAATTGCTCCTAAATTGTTATTCATTATTTTTTATAATCTCTTATTTCTTACATGCATTGGGCAGTTGAACATTCAACTACCAATTGCCCTCTTAATGCATTAAATCTGAACTCTTTTTAGCATGTCCTTTAGCATCTCTGCCTATGATTTGACTGAAACACTGTGCTGTACTATAAATATCTTATCACTTAAACACAAGCTCAGATAACGGCATTTTAGCTTACTTTGAATGAGAGAGAGAGAACTCTGAGGGATTCAGGACTCGTAACAATGCATTTTCATTCATTTTTAACATAATTTCATCGTACTATCATTTTACTCTAGCCCAGTTTAAAACTTGTCAGAAATTATATGCATTTTAAAAATAAACATCTTTATATTTGTATTTTTACTTTATTTTCGCAACTCAAATGTTTCTCAAAGTTCTTTGCAGTCATTGTCATTACTTTTACATCAACTTGTATTTATCCATTCACTTAATTCTGGCCATGGCTTCTGAATTTCAACATTGGTTTTAAATCTGTCAGAGGTTATCTGACCCAGGTATATTACTTTGGGTCTTGCTAGCATGCTGTCTTCAAAGTTACTTTGAAACCCCCTTTTATGTTAGTTGTTTACAACTTTATCATCTCATAAACAAAAAAATATTTTCTTTTCTCTTCTTTTTTCTTTTTTTATGATGCTGCGTGACTACAATTTTGCAATCCAACAATAAAATTACTCTTTTGGCCAAACAAAGTAAATATAGGAATTACATTTTTTTTTTTTACTCAGAACATGTCTCTGGTACTTTCAAAGCTTAAGCCAGAGTCATGGTGGGGGCCAGCATGAGATAAAACAACGGCTTCATTGTAGTCAAAGTAATTTTATCTTTTTTAACAAAACATAAGCTTCTAAGTTTTTCCAAAATGCCACTGCCAATTTGTGTGCCTACAGTTTTTTTTTTTTTTCACTAACCCAGAATTCTGTTCATTATTCCTTGTCAGGACTTTCAACAATTATATAGGAACTGGAACAGGTCTTATGATATCATTCTTTGTCATTTAAATCTTCTATGCACAGAGAATCAGATTAAATCATCACTCAGTTACTTCTGGGATTATTTTTAACAAATCGGCACATACATTTATAAATGTTTATTTCTCAGGTTCTTTCTAAGTTTAAAGCCAATCAAGTTTTTGTTTTAACATTACAATCAGAATTAAAGCTCAGACTGATCATTCTTTAAATGAATTCAGAGAATATATATATATTTTTAAAGTCAGAGCTTCAGAGCCAAACTGTTTACAGCATTTGCTCTCTTCTGTTTCATTATTTCTATCAGGGCTGACCAGGTTACCTAATTTGTCAGTCATATTTCTATCATAAACCAAAAACATATTGAGGCGGCGATCTTACCAACAGCACTTGACTTCTGCGTGATGAAATTGCAAAGTATATTCCAGAATTTCCATATACTGGTCCAATCCAATCAGGGTCATGAAAACTACATTTTAGCTCTTTTGGGGTTGTTCCTGAGGCATCCCAGATCAATCAATACTTTCCCTTTGCATATATCCCTATATTTTTATAGGTGCACATATGAATTATCATTATTTATTTTTAAACACTAATTTTGGATACTCTTTTCCCTAACCACTGACCTGGCCTATTTCTAAGCTCGGGGCGCCCCTGTCTGTAATGGTGGGTGATCGAGAGTTGGAAGAGCGAGATACGACTAGAACCCCCGTCTAGCGTCTTACATTCTTCTCGGGATTTCCCATACCCCTACTTTGGCTTACCCGGCCGTAAATGCACTGCCCTTTATGGCCTCTCGTGCTTTTTGGCTCTCTGTGCTTGACCCAGCACTGCCTATTTACGGCCCTATGTGTCCCTTGTCCCTCGGTGCTTGACCCAGCACTGCCTATTTACGGCCCTATGTGTCCCTTGTCCCTCGGTGCTTGACCCAGCACTGCCTATTTACGGCCCTATGTGTCCCTTGTCCCTCGGTGCTTGACCCAGCACTGCCCTTTACGGGTTCACATGCCTGTTAAGAATGCGTTTTTGTCCCCCCCTGGACTGTGCACACCTAGAAACAAATTTTTACGTCTCTCTCTAAGACCTATAGGTGT
Organism: Carassius gibelio; assembly: GCF_023724105.1. Lineage (NCBI taxonomy): Eukaryota > Metazoa > Chordata > Actinopteri > Cypriniformes > Cyprinidae > Carassius > Carassius gibelio. The sequence continues at coordinate 20,285,881 of NC_068407.1, read as the reverse complement.
GCACCTGTTCCCTCTGTAACTGTACACATCTCTAAATATCTTATATCAAGACCTACCGATGTGTACTTGTACCCCTTATACTCACAAGGTTACTTATTTACAGGTATATTGTGACACCAATTTACCTACTCCACCCTGGAGCTGGTGTCTACCCCCTCACGTCTGAGTGAGTCTATCGTTCCTCCTTCTCTCGACCCCCTCCACTTACAGACAGTTCCTAACCAATAATATTAAATCTAAAATCTTTCCTACCTTGGTTTGATGATTGATCAGGGATGTCACCAAAGAACTATTGCCCGCCGATCCTCCACCATTAACTGTAGGGGAATATACAGTTAAAACCCAAGGACCAGATATGTCGCAATGAAGACCAGGACTCAGAGATGAGTTCAATTAATAATAATAATTTTACTTGAAGAAAATAGTTTGCAATTTCATCAGCAGAAGTCAGCTTCAACACTCTCGAAGGAGTTCGCAGGCCGCCCCCCAGTACAATACAAAATCAACCACAGTTATACCCTGACAGAGGATACTAATTGCGTCAATACATGAGTCAACAAAATTCTGATTGGTTCCAAAACATAGATAAAACTCTCCAAAGACGTATATCTGATACGCTGGACACTGGCAGTTGATCGTTTGTCCTGGGACTGTCTGAGCTTCTCCCTGTACAGACAGATACTAACACACATACACAGAGAGCGTATCTAAAATTCAAGGCTTTCTAGCACTGGCAAGTGTCTTATCATTACGGTTGGATACACACACATAATATGTGGACATTAATCTTGAGGAAAAGAAATACAGCACACATAAGGTTACACATTTCACTCTTGCTATAACTTGATTAATAGTCAAACAAGAAATCATGTAATAATATAATATAATATCAGTATGAAGCAGACATGGGGACTTGGTCCCATCTCTGGTATGAAGGATATGGTAACTCGACATCCACTCCTTCAATAGTATTATTACTATCATTACTATTATTATTAATAGTATTATTACTATCATTACTAATAATAATATTTTACAATTCGTCCTGTATGTTTGATTAAATAAACGCAGCATGAGCAGACGTCTCTCATCCTAGCCCTATGACTCCAAGTCTTGAAATGATTAAAAGTTTCCTCAGTTATATTTCATAAGCTGCAAGTTCGTTTCTCACAGACTTTAATTCAGTGCTCAGACATCCTCGTTTGGCAGAGCCGGGATTTGGGATTGATTTGTATTCTGCATGGGAAAATCTCCCAATGTCTCGCCCTTTGGGAAATGATAATTCATGTTTTTTCGAAGAGATTGTTTGCCGTGGAAAGAGAAGCTGTTTGTATGGGTGTGATGTGATTTAGTGCAATATAACGTCCAACATTTTGATGAGGCTTTTCTGTGGAAAAAGTAAACTGGTTTGTTGGAATGTGAAGCGAATTCACGGCCGACATTTAAATAAAAAAAAAACAAAAAAACAAGCTGGAGGCATTTCATCCATCATCATGCAAACCAATTCAGTCTGATGTTTAATGAGATTGTGTTGGAATAGATCAAATAAAATAAAATATCCTCACTCAGGAAAATGAGCATTTATTTAGTCAATTAATCTCGACTAAGCGCTTATCCTTGACTAATTGAATTCATTATAAAGATAATAATTTCAAGAGTGTGATAAAGTCAATTGAAAAGTTTCCAAGACGATTCTGAGGAATATTTTTATTGACGTTTTTATTGATTGGCATGTATTGAGAGTGGAAATGATTAAGTCGTGTGGTTTGTATCGGTGACACAAACCATCCGTTCTTCTCTAAATGACATTTTATAGTTTAAAAGCTTGGCAGACGTCTCGTTCTGTTCTCACACTGTGCCAGCGCTCCATTATGAGCTCAATATTTTCTGTAGGAAAATTGAATCAAAAACAAACACGGCCGGTTGGAAAGCAAACTGATGTTTTACGGCTACAATAACAGGCTGTGTTTTCTCTGTGGAGGTTTAGAGCCGCTTGTGTGTGACTCGATCTCGCTGAGAAGGAAACAGCTGCTGGACTTAAACTAATAAAACACATTTGTTGGTGATTCCCAGAGCTGGACACAACAGATTTAGTTTACATTGAGTCGCTGTTTGCTGCAGAGAAGCATTTTACATTCAATTCGGATTCATTTGCATATGATAGTTCATTAATCACTTCAGCTTTGCAGAGAGCAAGATAAATGATGGAAGCAGGGCTGTTATCATGAAAAAGGCAAGATTTCTCATGTTCATTTAGTTTATTTTGATGATGTACTAAAATAACTTAAGACAAAAATGAATTAAGACATTAATAACATACATAGATGTATGATGTATATATTAAAAACAAAATATATATATATAAAATAAATAAATAAAAATACTAAAAATTGAATTAAAATGTAAAATATTAAAATAAAAATAAATAAATAATTGATATAATCTATCTGAATAATGCTAAAATTAGCCTTCGTGGAGGAAACATTACAAATAAAAACAATAAATTAAACTAAAATAGACTAAAATAAAATAAAATAATAAAATTATTAATAAACACTATGAAATATATATATAATTAGAAATATATTAAAATATTTTTCAGAAAAATAAAATGTATTACAGTTTTGTGTGCAGTTTGTTTTTTTAATTAGAGTTGTCAAACAATCAGAAACAAACCTGTAATACCTCTAATGTTATATTCAATACATGCATGAATATAATGTTTTAATAAAACTGTTCCCAATCAGCTTCACAGCGAATATTGGCAATTTAGAGATGACAGTGACAAGGAAAAAGATGGATGATACCATGCAATCTCATGCAAAAAATAAATAAATAAATAAATAACAATAATAAAATAAACATTTTCATAAAACTTTCATGTGCAGTTTTTTAACTTTAAAAAACACAGCTGTCAGTCAAGCAATTAGATGAAAATTCCTCAACTAAACGTATTGCTAGAGTTAATAACTGTACTGTTATTAAATCTCATTATCTCCACTTCACTATGAAACCTCATTATGTGCACTGAAAGCATTTGTAGATGGATCTCTGCTTCAGTGGGAAGCAGTTTGGTTGTGTGTCAGTTTTTCCTTCATGGTTTTGGGTGGATGTTTTCTGCTGTGTGGAGATGGAGCTGCCAGAGCGGCTGCCAAACTGGTGTCAGCGCGAGAGAGACGCGTCTCCCTGAGAATCCATACATACGCCGGGATCCAGCCGTCTGCACACAATTACACAGAACAAAGCCAGCTTTGTGTTATTGTGATGTGAGGCACATTGAGATGGAGGACGTGGGCTGAACGTCTTCAACACAAACTCTCTTTCAGTGATTCCTCGCCTCTATATCCCTGCCGCCAGCTGCAGATGCAGTCACATACACGCTTACTGCTCAAACATAGAGAGCTGTTAGCAACAGAGATGTCAGAGAATGGCAAACACATGTGCTTTATCTCTATCCGGACAATCAGCAGCTTTATTCCAGTCGTTTTGGGTCTGTTTTAGGCTCTTAAAGCATGTAGGATGCCAGATAAAGAGGATGGATTGGTCAGTGTGTGCAGTTAACTTATGGCAGATGAGGGTCTGTCTGAAGAAGTTCATCATGTATTGTTGATGATAAGATGTTTATGAACTGTCTTGTGTTTTAGATTGAACTTTGAAAGTGGCACGACCTAAACAATGAATTATTAAAATATAGGCGCTGCTAAAAGAGATGCCGTTTTCATTTTGTTTAAACTGATGCACTAAAATAAATATACAATTAATAATAAATTATTCATTAAAATATAGAAAATAAATGTTAAAGATAAAAATCGATAAATGATAAAACATTTTTAAAAAATCTAAATAAGGTTTAAAATAAAGTTTTATTTAAAGCCTGTCAGAGTTTATATTTTCATGCATATGGAATATTAAAATTAAATATAAATAAAATTAAGTAATTTAAATATATATAAAGAAGAGATTAGATAAATTATCGGGGCTTTATTTGGCAATGTATAACAATGATTAAAATTACTGCGAATTATTAAAATATTATCTGAAAAATAAACATTTTTTCAGTCTGAAGATAATCTCTCCTCTCAATATTATGGAGATTAAAAATTTATATTAATTCAAATTAATGTATTTGTTCCACTATAAAAATCAGCAAAAAGCTAAAATTTCTAAATTATATAGAAATGAGATTAAAATCCACCATGACATCACTGAGATATTTTTATAGGTTTGATTATTATTTTGAATTAGTTTTTATGGTTATATTTTCCCTTATATTTTCCACTTTTAATCAAATAGTTAGTAGTGTTTATTGTGTCATTTGTAATTTTCCTAGCCTTTGTCTATATATTATTATGTCTATTATAGACAGTTGTGCTCATAAATGTACATACCCCCTGCGGAATATATTAATGATTTTAACAAAATAAGAGAGCTCATGAAAATGGCATGTTATTTTTTATAACCTGTTTCACATAACAGATGTGTACTAACATTTTTCTTATATTTTCTTTTTTTATTATTAACTGAGGGTTACCGTAAGGTCAGCAGTTGTTCTGTCCGGATGCTGTTTATCAGAATGGACCGGTCTGCATCAGCGTGTGTTCTCCTGGGCTCATGTGTGTGTGTGTGTGTGTGTGTTTGGTCAGATGCTGTACCCGCTTCTCCCCGGCGTTCTGGACAGTCATGCGTTCTCTGACAGCGGGCAGCTGCAGGTGTCTCCTCAGGTCAGACGCGTGCTGGACGTCCTCAGTCAGAGTCTGCGTCTGCTCCGAGCGTTCGACGTGCATCCAGACATCAGCGCGCAGCTCTTCTCCTACCTCTTCTTCTTCATCAACGCTCTGCTCTTCAACCTGCTGATGGAGAGAGGTGAGTGAGTGTGTGTGTGAGGCAGCAGATGCGGCTGATGTTCAGCTGTTTCGCTCATCTCATGCGACGCTGCTCTTGTGTGAAGGGTCCGGAGGAGCGTTTTACTGCTGGTCCCGTGGAGTCCAGGTCAGGGCCAATCTGGATCTGCTGATGGACTGGGCTCACGGAGCCGGACTCATGGATCTGGCTCACACTTACCTTCTCAAGCTCTCCTCAGCCGTCAATCTGCTGGCCACACCGAAGGAAAACCTTCTGCAGGTCCTGCTTCTGTTCCCTCAGACCACTCTCATCTCAATTATCTTATTGTATGCATGCAGAAAAAGTCATTATTTCACTGATTCAACTACTTTACATCAATATATCAATATATATAAAACATTAAACACTAAACATGGAGGAAAAAAACCCATGTGGACAGTAGTAAATTAGATGAAATGGATGTGTAAAAGTGTAGATGCAGTGAAAGAGAGGACATTTATTTGCATTAATTTTTAAAGCTTTGCTGTTTGTCCGCAGCATTCTGATCGTTCCTGCTTTATTACACACGCATTCCTCTCTCATCACAATCTCTTCAGACATCAGGAGTTAGTGTGGAGCTCAGAAATAATTAACAGGAAATATTACTCATTAAAGGATAAAGCTTGAAGAACACAAAGACTCTTTCACGGTCATAGATAAAGATTACGTCTGTAAATGACATCTGACAGATGATCCCGACGGGACGTCCCACTAAAGACACACACTGCAGTCACAGACGCTTAGAGACTCATTAATCATAAAAGCTGTTGTATTAAAGTGTTATTTGTGATAACGTGGGTTTTATATGCAGAAAATAATTATTATATTAATATCATACTACATTATTTTAAAAATAAAAATGAAACCATAATTAAAATATATTTGAAATATTTGAAATAGATGTAAAATATAAAACTACATGAAACTGAAAGAAAATATAAAAACTCTTCCAGCTTGCCAAAGATTTATGGATATTACAGTATTGTTCAAAATAATAGCAGTACAATGTGACTAACCAGAATAATCAAGGTTTTTAGTATATTTTTTATTGTTACGTGGCAAACAAGTTACCAGTAGGTTCAGTAGATTGTCAGAAAACAAATGAGACCCAGCATTCATGATATGCACGCTCTTAAGGCTGTGCAATTGGGCAATTAGTTGAAAGGGGTGTGTTCAAAAAAATAGCAGTGTCTACCTTTGACTGTACAAACTCAAAACTATTTTGTACAAACATTTTTTTTTTCTGGGATTTAGCAATCCTGTGAATCACTAAACTAATATTTAGTTGTATGACCACAGTTTTTTAAAACTGCTTGACATCTGTGTGGCATGGAGTCAACCAACTTGTGGCACCTCTCAGCTGTTATTCCACTCCATGATTCTTTAACAACATTCCACAATTCATTCACATTTCTTGGTTTTGCTTCAGAAACAGCATTTTTGATATCACCCCACAAGTTCTCAATTGGATTAAGGTCTGGAGATTGGGCTGGCCACTCCATAACATTAATTTTGTTGGTTTGGAACCAAGACTTTGCCCGTTTACTAGTGTGTTTTGGGTCATTGTCTTGTTGAAACAACCATTTCAAGGGCATGTCCTCTTCAGCATAGGGCAACATGACCTCTTCAAGTATTTTAACATATGCAAACTGATCCATGATCCCTGGTATGCGATAAATAGGCCCAACACCATAGTAGGAGAAACATGCCCATATCATGATGCTTGCACCTCCATGCTTCACTGTCTTCACTGTGTACTGTGGCTTGAATTCAGAGTTTGGGGGTCGTCTCACAAACTGCCTGTGGCCCTTGGACCCAAAAAGAACAATTTTACTCTCATCAGTCCACAAAATGTTCCTCCATTTCTCTTTAGGCCAGTTGATGTGTTCTTTGGCAAATTGTAACCTCTTCTGCACATGCCTTTTTTTTAACAGAGGGACTTTGCGGGGGATTCTTGAAAATAGATTAGCTTCACACAGACGTCTTCTAACTGTTACAGTACTTTCAGGTAACTCCAGACTGTCTTTGATCATCCTGGAGGTGATCATTGGCTGAGCCTTTGCCATTCTGGTTATTCTTCTATCCATTTTGATGGTTGTCTTCCGTTTTCTTCCACGTCTCTCTGGTTTTGCTCTCCATTTTAGGGCATTGGAGATCATTTTAGCTGAACAGCCTATCATTTTTTGCACCTCTTTATAGGTTTTCCCCTCTGTAATCAACTTTTTAATCAAAGTACGCTGTTCTTCTGAACAATGCCTTGAACGACCCATTTTCCTCAGCTTTCAAATGCATGTTCAACAAGTGTTGGCTTCATCCTTAAATAGGGGCCACCTGATTCACACCTGTTTCTTCACAAAATTGATGACCTCAGTGATTGAATGCCACACTGCTATTTTTTTGAACACACCCCTTTCAACTAATTCAACTAATTGCCCAATTGCACAGCCTTAAGAGCGTGCATATCATGAATGCTGGGTCTCATTTGTTTTCTGAGAATCTACTGAACCTACTGGTAACTTGTTTGCCACGTAACAATAAAAAAATATACGAAAAACCTTGATTATTCTGGTTAGTCACATTGTACTGCTATTATTTTGAACAATACTGTATATGTATGTAATATATGTATGTATATGTAATCTAAAAGTATATAATATTGGAATTGAGCAAACGAGACATTTATATATATTTAATTAAAATAAATTATGGCACTGCAACAAAAAAAGTCTAAATATTTTACAGTCATTACTTGGATTAAACTTGTCATTGACCTTTAATAACATCATGAAATCCTTTGTTTTATTTATTAACTATGAGATACTGTATCAAGTCTTATTTGTGATAAAGTGGGGCATTATATGCATAAAATCAATCTTTTCTGTAACTTTATATCTTAATCATCACAAAATAAGAAGAAGGAGAGATGCTATAGTAGAAAGCAGTGTATTCACTGTTATGTAGCTGTGTTTACTGCTTGAAATCAGATGATTTCTAGCGTTATTCTGTGAAACCAGATGATTTCCAGTGTTACTCTGTGAAATAAGATGAACTGTAGCGTTATTCTGTGAAACTTTATCAGATGATTTCTAGTGTTATTCTGTGAAATCAGATGATTTCCAGTGTTACTCTGTGAAATCAGATGATTTCTATCGTTATTCTGTGACATCAGATGATTTCTAGTGTTATTCTTTGATTTCTAGTGTTATTCTGTGACATTTAATGATTTATATTGTTATTCTGTGACATCAGATGATTTCTAGCATTACTCTTTTAAATCAAATGATTTCTAGCGTTATTCTGTGACATCAGATGATTTCTAGCGTTATTCTGTGAAACCAGATGATTTCAAGCATTACTCTGTGAAATCAGATGAATTCTAGTGTTACTCTGTGGAATCAGATGATTTCTAGTGTTATTCTGTGAGACCAGATGATTTCTAGTGGTACTCTGAAATCAGATGATTTCTTGCGTTATTCTGTGAAATCAGATGATTTCCAGTGTTACTCTGTGAAATAAGATGATTTATATCATTATTCTGTGACATCAGATGATTTCTAGTGTTATTCTTTGATTTCTAGCGTTATTCTATGACATTTATTGAAATATATTGTTATTCTGTGACATCAGATGATTTCTAGTGTTACTTTTTGAAATCAAATGATTTCTAGCGTTATTCTGTGAAATCAGATGATTTCTAGCATTATTCTGTGAAACCAGATGATTTCCAGTGTTACTCTGTGAAATCAGAGGATTTTTAGTGTTATTCTGTGAAATCAGATGATTTCCAGTGTTACTCTGTGAAATCAGATGATTTCTAGTGTTACTCTGAAATCAGATGATTTCTAACATTATTCTGTGAAACCAGATGATTTCCAGCTTTACTCTGTGAAATCAGAGGATTTCCTGTGTTACTCTGTGAAATCAGATGATTTCTAGTGTTATTCAGGGTGTGTGATGCTGAGGTGTTTGTGTGTAGATGTCGTGGAAGGCTCTGCGGATGGAGTTCCCGTCTCTGAACGCTGCTCAGCTCCATCACATACTGAGAGAGTACGAGCCGCGGCGCTCCTGTCCCGCAGCGTGGACGCCCTCGGGCGACGAGGACGAGGCGCTCGCAACCGGTACATAATCACATAACACTTTAACAAGCCTTCCAGAGTCCCTGTTATTACATACTCAAGTGATCTCTGTGGAGGAGTGATCATGAACGCTGATGTTTGTGTGGCGTCTACAGCTGATATCCTGGAGAGCTTCGATCAGCATCCTCCTCTCGTCCTCCCTGCAGACGGCTTCATACTGCAGCTGAGAAGAGCAGTCAGTGAGACACAGCTCATTACACAGCTGCAGCGCTTTCAGAGGACCATCAGAACCATCACCACCCCTCAGGTGCACTCCTCTTTCATCTTCATTTCCAATACATTATTTTGAACTAGTAATATTTTATTCCGTTGCATAACAAAATATTCAGTTTTATTATGTTTGACCAATAAATGGCTCATTTAAAGCAGTTCTTTTAGTATCACTGAGAATCCATTATAGGTTTTATTCATATTATGAATTATGTTTTATGTGATATCTTCCTTGTTTATTTAAATTTTAGTTTAGTTTAAATATTTTGTTGTGTGGTTTTGGAACTTATATATATTTATACACTGTTATTCCTCAAATAAAAACCGGTAGTCAAATAAACGCCGGGTCTCTTATGTTGGCCAGGGGCGTGATCAACATGGACAAATAAAGGCCGGGGGAAAATTTGTGCAGCAGAACCAGATAACAAACGTACACACCCACTGCTGGAGCGTTTCTCGTTCTCGAGTCAAGAACCGGTTGAAGCGGTTTTCTAATCACCAGTACACTGAACCGAGAACCGTTTCTGTCAGATGCATCCGATTCGAGAACCGAGGAGCTGTTGATACTGCGCATGTGTGATTCAGCGTGAAGCAGACCAGGGGGGCAGGGTTTCATATTTTAGCATTTTTTAGCTGTTAGCATTCCATTGACTCCCAGTCATTTTGGCGTCTTTTTGAAAGCGAATAACTTTACATCCGAGGCATTTAAAGACTATATTTGTCCATTCATTATTTCTAAAGAAACATGAAATGTTTAAAAGGCTCCATTAACTTGTATCTTACGTTGTGGCCCAGTAGAAGCAGTTCTTGTAAAAAATAGGCTAACGATTGCCTCATAACCTGCGACTCTCTGTCGCACAGTAGAGAAATTACCGTATGGACAGGAGGAGAAGCTCGCAGGTAATCTTTTAACGTCTATGAGGCAATCGGGTACGTGGAGGCATGAAGTCAAGGGGGAAGCCCATAGAGAGTCCATAAAAGCAACGGGACAAAATTCAACAACGTCTGCAAGATTCGGTGGGTGATTCAGATTTCTCTTGGCACAGCGATTAGAAGACTTAAAGATTGCTCACGTGACATTTACGTTCAAAATCCAATTGAATCCAATGGTCCGTTGGTCGCGGTGTCCATTTCTTTTACTGTCTATGAAGCAGAATGACACACAGCTCGTCTGAACCGAACTGATTCTTTTGGTGATTGATTCTGAACTGATTCTGTGCTAGTGTTATGATCTCAGTCCACTCGAACGCTATCGCTTTTCATTTAAATCAATGCGTCTTCGGCATTGATAGCTAGGAATAAACTGACAAAAGGGGCAAAGAAAGCACAGGTAGAAATAGCAGGAAGAATCAGGTAAAAGGGGAAACAGGTGAGAGGATAGGGTCAGATAAGTGTAAGTAGGAACAGCTGGGACTAATGAAGTTAAAGTGATGGTGTAGAGAGAGAGTGTGTAGGATGACCACATGAGGGGGACAGAGAAAGGAGGAACCAGGATCATGACAATTTGAGGAATTACTGTATATATATATATACAGGTGCATCTAAAAAGAAAGTAAATAAATCTAAATATAATTCAGTAAAACCTAAATTCGGTTTCACAAAATTAGATTTAGTATTTTTAGTACTTTTAGAAATTATATTTATTCGTATTTAATTTCCAGTTTATTTGTAGTGCCAGAGTTTTATGTTATGATTTTTACCTATATTTTTATTAACAAATATTTGAATCTTTTTTTCATTTTAATTTCAGTTAGTTATAGTAATTTTGTTGTTTTTGTCATTTTATTATTATTATTTTAAAATGTCTATAGTTTTTCATTTTATATTAGTATAATTGAAATACTTATAGTTTTTTTAATATAGTTTTTATGCTATTTTTTATTTTCTGTTTTCAATTTTAAGTAAAAAAAAAAAATTGTGTTTTTTGTCATTTTTATTAGTTTTCATTTTCTTGAGAATATGTTGAGTTTTATTTTTTGTTGTTGTTGTTTTAGATTGAGTTATTTTAGTGTATATAATTCTTGCTTGGGCTGAAATAAAAAACATATGTGTAAATATTTTTTATATTTTGTAATAAAGAAATTTAATTTAGAGTTGATTTAATATATTTGCATTTAACTCATTATTATATTACCACTTATATTGTCTTCATCATCTCTGCTGATGTTCCAGCTGGCCACTGCAGTGCCGATGGAGGCCAAGCTCACTAAGCTGGAGCTCCACCCTAAAGCTCATCTGGAGGCGGGTCACACAGAGATGGTGATTCCTCACGCCGGAGCCAGTGACCTGAGCTCATGTGAAGCTCTTTTGACCAGAAAGCTTCAGAGTCTTGAGCTACAGGATAAAGATGCGGCCCGTCCGGCGCTTGACCCGTCGTGTTTACTGACTCCACCGAACACGCCGCAGGACCAGGAGCTGACCGACTCGGACACAGATTCACACCAGCACACCTCCACAGTCAGAGCGGAGGAAGGTGACGGGACGCTCTGAGCTCTCGGTCTCCATCAGTGCTGTGAACGTCAGCTGTTTAGTGACACAAGCTCATGTGTGTGTGTGTGTGTGTGTGTGTGTGTGTGTGTAGGTGAGAGCCAGGAGGGTGATGTGTTTGTGCTGGAGCTGCAGAGAGCCGCGTGTGGCTTGGGTCTGATGCTGGACGCAGAGGTGAGCCAATCTCTGAGATATGATGAGCTATCAGAAATATGAATGGGATAGTTTGCCTAAAAATGAACATTTGCTGTCAGTTTAATCACCTTCAGGCCAGTAAAGAAGATTTATTGCTGAAAGCTTGGTGTTTAGTGATTCATCAAATGCAAGTCAATGGCTGTGGATGTTGTGGATGTTTCCTGAAATACAGAATGATTAGGACAATATTTCTGTGTCCTTCACAGGAAAGCCCTTCTACTGTGAGCGGGATTTACATCCAGTCAGTGCTTCCAGACTCTCCTGCCGCTTTATCCCAGAGGCTGAGAGCCGGCGACCGGATTCTAGCCGTGAATGGACTGAGTTTGTCCGGAGTCGACCATCAGACGTGAGGAGAATTACAGCTGTGCATCATGCTATTCCACCAAAGCAAATTATGTTTTTGTGCATTAAGCCAACAACGTTTCTTGTTCTTCTTTTACCTTGTAGAGGCCGGGATCTCATTAAGATGTCAGGAGACAGGCCTCGGCTGCTGGTTGCCAGATCTCACAGTGCTACAAAAGAAACAAGGACAAAGCCTTCTACATAAAACCTAGTGTTATTTAAAACTCTGCTTTTACCCTTAAATAGAGATGCATAAAGAGTGGACAAAACAAAATGGCAAATACAACTTTTTTAACATCTGGTTTTATATGTACAGGTTTCTTGATTTGTGTGTAATCTTTGCATTTTGTGATTAAAAATATATGGAAACTATTAAAATAATTAATTGCTGCTTTTTTAATTTATTGCATAATGTATAAAATGAATGGTCAGCTGCAAAAGTGTTGCAGAGTTTTAGTTTGACTGAAACATTTTAAATGGCATGTCATCAATTTCTCGTGATAAACTCAGAGATCATTTTATACAGCCTTTTATACATGCATAAAACAAAAAAACTTACAGCATGCTTGGAAACAAAAGTTTATGTTTTTGGAAAACACCAAGGCTGCATTTATTTGGTCAGAAATCAAGTAAATGTTATGACATATGATTGCAATTTAAAATAGCTGTTTTCTCTGTGAATACATTGTATAATGTAATTTACTGATGTGATCAAAACTGAATTTGCAGCATCATTAGTGTCACATGATCTTTCAGAAATCATCATAATATGCTGCTCAAGAAACATTTGTCTGTGACTGAGATTAATCTGATTTATCGATGAGTTTTGCAGCAAATTCAGTTAAGAAAACAACTGTGTGCACAGTATAATTATCTTTAACTATCTTATCTGACCTTATTGCACAAGTTGATACATATGATTAGACATTCTTTCTTTTTTTTTACTTTACAACTTGCCAAAGAGTTGCGTAAGAGCCTCGTTTGTGATTGCACACAGGTCCAGCGCGAGAAGCAGAACTATATATTCAGAGCTCTCGCGGTATTAGAGACTCTACAGCAGCTGTGAGTTTTAGTTCCCCGTTTATTTGTGGAGTGCTTGAGAACATGACGGAGGCTGAGCTGTACTCGGTGCATAAGGGTGTGTACGTGCCGACGCATTTACACCCTCCAGAGAGTCTGAAACACTGCGAGGAGTTCACTTTCCGTCCAGACGACATCCTGATCGTCACTTACCCCAAATCCGGTGAGTCCCAGTCATGAAGATTATTGTAAAAAATGCAAGGTCGCTTCATAAATTGCAATTAAGTCTGCTATTGCAAAAAAAGTGTTTAATTGTATTGCATGTGCATTTGTAGCTAATTTGAATGAAATAAAAGTGCACTTAAGTAGCTGCTTTAAAGACCATTTCTTTACACACTTAAGTAGTGCGCTGTAATAATCTCATAATGTATTACTGAGGTTTTAATAATCATTTGTTGTGTTTTCACTTGGTTTGATGTGTTGGCTAGCATACCAAAAAAGCACATAAAGACAAATTACGTGATTATCATTTTAGATGTAGTGTGTTATTTATTACAAATGGTGCTGTAAAACGATTAATCGCTTTCAAAATATAAGTTTTTGTGTACTGTGTATTTTTATTATGTATATACACACACATAAAATATTTACATTCATATAGCTAATTTATATTCTAAATAAATATAGTATATAAAATATATACATGCATGTGTGAGCATTTATATATTTATATACATAATAAATAAACATGCATACATTATGCAAACAAGAACTTAATTGTTATGCAATTAATCGCGGTTAATCGTTTGATAGGACTAATTACAACTAAACTTCATATATTTTAAATGTAGTAAATTGCAACTTCATCATTACAAATGTGTAGCTAGAAATACATTTAAATACATGACGTACAAGTTTCAATAGAAATGACATTAAAGTATATTTAGTTTATCATAAACGCTTGTCAGTGAATTGTGCAGTAATTACATATACATAAGTATATCCATCTTAAAGTAATTAATCATAATCATATTTATTATTCATTTAAACTAGGCTATAATATATTTACATGTATTACTGGTTAATAACATGCATTTAAGTGTCTAAAAAAATTACATTTTGTTACATTATGTTCTTTTGTAGTATATTATTTCCATAATAATATACTTTATACTAAGTACTGTTTTTAAAGGTTTGATAAAGTGTACTTTTTAAGTTTACTTACAAGATTTTGAAGATAAATGTAGTTCTTTTTACTGTTGTGTGGAGGTCAATTACAGTAAAATACCGTTTTTTTAATCTAGTCTTTAATGCATGTGCCATGTCTTAGAATTGCACTGTCTGTTGGTTTAGAAACACTTTTAAGCCATATTTCTCTGTTAAAAGCTGTGCTTTGCTCCACACACAGGCACAACATGGATGCAGGAGGTGGTTCCTCTGATCGTGAGCGAGGGTGATTTGACTCCGGTGCTGACGGTGCCAAACTGGGACCGAGTGCCATGGCTGGAGGAACATCGGGCGATTCAGCTCAATCTGGAGCAGAGAGCTTCTCCACGCATCTTTGCAACTCACTTCCATCACCACATGATGAACGAGTCTTACTTCAAAACAAAGCCCAGGGTAAAAACCCACTCAGTAAGTCACACGCTGCATGTGCGCTGGTTAATTAAATGCATTCAGATTATTGTGTGCTTCAGGTTCTTTATGTCATGCGTAACCCCAAAGACGTGTTCACATCCTCGTATCACTACTATGGAATGGCCTCATACCTGGTGAAGCCAGGAACCCCAGACGAGTTCATGGAGAAGTTCCTCGATGGAAAAAGTATGGCTTTCAGCTCTATTTCCAAACTACAGGCTAAATATGTTCATTGTATGAGCATCTTAAATTATAAAACAGCTTTTTTCAGTGTTTACATTTGCAGAAAAACGTGTGTATAATGCATGTGGACATATAATACATTTGAAAGGTGTTATAAAAATTCAAAATTTGCATGTAGAATAATTGTAGGCTACTGTTAAGTTTAGACTTAGTTTTGTTGTTATGCGTATGGACCCAGTTTTTCCTCTTTGTTTAGTGATGTAGCCATTATTTTGTCAAATTGACCTAAACATGATGTCTGTTATCCACAGTCATGTTCGGCTCCTGGTTTGATCATGTCAAAGGCTGGATTAATGCTGAAGAAAAGGAGTCCATACTTCATATTTTCTATGAGGAGATGATCGCTGTAAGCTTACATTTCTCACTTTGTTTTTTATTAGTTTATGGGTTTCTTTAATCTTTCAAAAAGAGCAGGGTAAATTGATTTGGCTTTACTCTTGTTAAAAATTATATTTTAAAAGATACTTACTACTTGGTCAAAAGATTTCTCTGTGAAATGTCAAAGACTCAATCAGTAGAATTAGTTTTATTTTATATTGACCTACAAATGTGACCCCGGAGCACAAAAGCAGGCTTAAGCCAAAAATACATTGTATGGGTCAAAAAATTATAGATTATTCTTTTATGCAAAAAATATTTTGGAAATGCCCTACTGCAAATAAATTAAAAGTAAATTTTTGATTAGTAACGTGCATTGCTAAGAACTTAAGAACAACTTTAAAGGTGATTTTCTTTGTATTTTGATTTGCTCCTTCAGATTCCAGATTTTCAAATTGTTGTATCTCAGCCAAATATTTATCCAGTGTGTTACTCAGTAACAGGTTATCTCATGATGACAGCGTGTTGTAACTTTGGCAAGTAGTCCAAGGCCATTTTCAAGGTCTCTCTGGTGCAATGAACGCTTACTCATGTCCTTTTATTGAACTTCGAGATGTCCAAAGTCCTCTTAAGTCCTCCAGCAGAACGTCCCTTTCTCATTTCTCAAAGAGCATTTCAAATGAACAAAGCGTGTTCCCATGTATGTTTAGTTTTGTAACAATAAATGTGGATTTGGGATGATTCAGTTTTTTTTTTTTTGGTGCTATAAAATATTTAAATCCACATAAAGTTCTTTATGGTTTTTAACATGTGATCATACAAATCTTTATCAGGATCTGAAAGGATCTGTGGAGAAAATTGCCAAGTTTCTTGGTAAATCTCTGAGTCCAGATGTGATGGAGAAGATCGCTGACCACTGCGTCTTCAAGAACATGAAACAAAACAAAATGTCCAATTTCTCTCTGGTTCCGAATGAATTCATGGATCAGAAGAAATCTGAGTTCATGAGGAAAGGTAAAAATCTCATAATTCAGCTCGAAGCAGCTGGGCAATAACTATTTGATTGCTGTGTTTGAGGAATAGATCATTCTATAAGAAAAATCTCTTAGTTTCACTCAAATACCATTTGACTGTATTCAGGCATGCCACGTTCACAAAGAGACTTTTCTTGTCTTGTTTTGCTCTGTCAGGAATTGCTGGTGACTGGAAGAATCATTTCACTGAAGCCCAAGAGGAGCGGTTTAATGCTGTATACAAGGACAAGACAAAAGATGTCAAATTCAAATTTATGTGGGACTGAAAAAACACATGCATTTAATCGTATCTGCTTTTAATAAACCTTTGGTGCACATTTACCAAAAAAGACAGGTCTACAAGAGAAATCTTTTTTTTTTTTTTATTGCTTTTGAAGACCTTTTTAAATAAAAGACAAATAAATTATTCATAATTGAATTGATAGTGATCTTTTCGTTTTATTTGAATTGTATGATTAAAACTATCACTACACTGGAAATTATTAATAATCATTACTGTACTGTTTATGTTGTGTGCCTTAAGAACATAAAATTTGCTTTTTATTTATTGCATAAAGTATTAAATAAAGGGTTGGGTGGAATAAATGCTTAGTTTTAGTTTAGGTTTTCCTGGTTTTTGGTGTCCCCGGTAAAGATCATAGTCTTGCTGACCAACATAAATTGAATCATAAACATCATCGTTTGAACTTTAAGCATACTGAAGTTGATTTTAACATTTTACATTTTAAACCACCAACTATCACAACTAGTTTTTCCGACCGAGGTTTGCATATCTTATTTTCATGATACCACTTCCTATAATATACTTAACTGATTCTTGGTTAAATGGTTTTTCAATGCACACTTAGGCTTGTTTGATAAACTATTAGCATATGCCATTTATATGTTTGAAAACTGCTAAACTAAACCCCAGTTTTCTAAACCCCAAACCAGCTGAAACTGTGTCCACCCGCCCAAGCCCTTTTTTCCCCCCGCACAAATTCAAATCAAACTCCTGTGCCCGCTAAATCTGGCAACACAAAGTCACAAAGTCCATTCGCTGTTAACCGTCTCCACCACCATAGACACATATTCACACAGACAATATAAAATACACGATGATAAATATAAAAATCAATACAAAATACCTATATAAAACACTATTTATTTACACGATTAATACTGAAAGAACTGCTATTACTGCACATTCACTATATAACATCTAGGTTACGTATGTAACCATGGTTCCCCGAATAGGGAACGAGATGCTGCGGTGACGTCACCACGTATGGGAACACCTTCGGTGTGACGAATGTCTGAAGCCCTATACCATCCCGCCAATCCTATTGGCCAAATAGCGCTTGGCACCGCCCTACGCATGCGTACGCATCGTATACCTGGGTGCCGCGTGCCATTTCGCTCAGATTTCATGACTGAAGAAGAAGAATGCTATCAAGGTATGGCACGGCTAGGACCGCAGCATCTTGTTCCCTGTTCAGGGAACCATGGTTACATATGTAACCGAGATGTTCCCTTTCATACGTCACTTCGATGCTGCGGTGACGTCACCACGTATGGGAACGCTAAACCATAACCCCTGACGTACCTGATAGCTGGGATCCGAGGAAGCATCTGCTCAAGCGGAAGGAACCCGGAAGCCAGGAGCCATCCTCACATCCAGACGGTAAGACTTGATAAAAGTTCTCGGTGAGGACCATCCTGCCGCAGCACAGATATCATCCATAGAAGATCCACTGAGAAAAGCTTGAGAAGAAGCCACTGCTCTCGTGGAATGAGCTTTAACTCCTAGGGGCGAAGCGAGTCCGCGCGCCTCATAGGCTAAAGATATTGCCTCCACCAGCCAATGGGACATGCGCTGTTTTGTAACCGCATGGCCTTTATTCTTATGTCCAAACAGACAAACAGCTGGTCAGACTCACGCCATCGGGCTGTACGATCCACATAAGTCTTTAAAGCTCTAAGGGGAAAGACTTAGATCTTCTGACCCCCCCTCAGCATGGGATAAAGCCTCCAGGACCACTTGATGAAAGCGAAAGGGATTAGATGCGACCTTAGGAACATAATTAGGCCTCGGTCGCAACAACATCTTCACGGAGCCCGGAGCAAATTCCATGCACGAGGGTGAAACAGAAAGAGCCTGTAAATCCCCTACTCTGTTGCGGGAGGATAAAGCCAAAAGACGAAGTGTCTTCAGAGTCAGGATTTTATCCGGTACAGTTTCCAAGGGCTCAACAGATGCCCTGATAACCCTGCAACACAATGGATAAATCCCATGAAGGAAATCGCACGGGGCGGAAAGGCCTCAGCCGTCATGCACCCTGTATGAAACGAGAAACCAGTGGATGACGGCCCACTGAGGTACCGTCTATATATTCGTGGTAAGCTGAAATAGCTGCCACGTAAAACTTCTGAAAAACATTCTGAAAAACGATCCTGAGGGAACTCCAGCACTGAAGCCACTGGGCAGTAAACTGTATCCACATTACGATTTTCACACCAGGTCGTAAACAGTCTCCACTTGAAAGCATATAAGCGTCTCGTAGAAGCTGCTCTAGAATTCAGTATAGTCTCAGATGGTTTCAACAGAAAGACATACTAACTCACTCCGCTCAGAGGCCACGCCCACAGTTTCCACAGATCTGGCCTCGGGTGCCAAATCAGTCCCTGTGCTTGTGATAAATAATCCTGTCTGAGATGAAACTCCATGGAGAGCCCGCTAACAGACTGATCAGGTCCGCAAACCACGGCTGTGTGTGCCACCGCGGAGCCACCAGCAGCAGCTGTTCCACTCTGTCCAGCCGTATTTAGGATAATACCGCTGGGATCAAATGAATCGGGGAAAAAGCATACAGACTGGTCCTGGGCCAACTGTGAGCTAACACAGCCAAGCCCAGGGGCGATGGGGGCATAGGGAGAACCATAGTGGGCAATGCGTAGTCATGCTCGACGCAAATAAATCCACTCTCGTTTCTCCGAAAATCTGCCATAAGAGATTCACCGTTTGGGGGTGTAATCTCCATTCCCCTTGTTCCAGAGCCTGTCTGGATAGCAAATCCGCTCCAAAGTTCAAACGTCCGGGGACATGAACAACTCGACAGAAATTTGTTCTGAGACCAAAGAAGAACATGTCTCGCCAGCCTGCACAGGGGGCGAGAGCGTAATCCTTCCTGATGATTCATGTATGACACAACCGCTGTGTTGTCTGATCTGAGCAGCACATGACGGCCGATCAGCAGATTCGCGAAATACTGGAGAGCCAGAAAAACTGCCAGTAATTCCAACCTGTTTATGTGCCAACTGCGTTGTGCCGCTGTCTACACTCCGTGGGCCGGGCACCCTTGACAAACAGCTCCCCAACCGGTCAAAGACGCGTCCATCGTGACATTCTCTAGGAAAGCACAAATCCCCAGCCGAACCCCGGTTAGGAGAAATTTGGTTGGCATCCATAGTTTTAACGACATCACACACCTCCGTGTCACCGAAATCGTCCGATGCTGAAGACAACGGGGTGAAATATTTCGTCTTTTCGCCCACCACTGAAAAGGGCGCATGTGAAGTAATGCCAGACAAATTACGGGGAATGCCACTGCCATTAGACCTAAAAGTCTGAGGCACAATCTCGCTGTCACTGTGTGACCCGCTTTGAAGCGCCGCACGCATGACGCAATCGACTGAGCGCGTGGGAGAGAAAGCTTTGCTGTCATTGCACGAGAGTCCAATTCTATTCCCAGAAAGGTTATCCGTTGAGAGGGGATTAAAACACTTCTCTGGAAATTTGTGCATAAGCCCAGGCTGTTTAAGTGATTCAGCACAAGATCCCGATGAGAGTGTGCTTGAGTCTGCGATTGCGCTAACACCAGCCAATCATCTATGTAGTTCAAACATGAACGCCCTGGAACCGCAACGGGGCCAGAGCTGCATCCACGCATTTTGAGAAGTACAGGGTCGCAATCCGCTGTCTTTTTTTTTTGGTACCACAAAATAACGTCTGTAAAACCCTGCCTCCATCTGAGAGGGGTGTACATCTTCTATAGCCCCTTTGCTCAGCAGAGTTGACATCTCCTGTCGCAGCACCGCTATTTCCATCACTTACCACCGTGGAAAGAATTCCGCGGAAAGGAGGCGGGCCTCTTAAAAACTGAATGGTGTATCCGTGACAAATTGTGCGTAACACCCATTGAGAAATGCCGGGCAAGCATTCCACACGGCCCGAAACAATACTAACGGTCTCAAAATTTCCACTTCCTGCAATGCTGTCATACACGTTAAAATGTCTGGGCATGAAAAGCCTCAGAATCGCCTCTCGAATTCTGAAAGCTGGATTGCGCAGAGTGTCTGAGGGAACGTTTGGCGTTACAGCCCGATCCAATGTTGCTCGAAGTGCTGTTTGCTGGGAGACAATGTCAATGTTAGAGCGTGGGGACTGCAGTGAGAGTGTTGGATGTGCATTAGCAGTCCAACAGCACTCTCTAGTGGAGGGCACAGTCCCTGGCAAACATGATGGAAAGCGCATGCGTAAAACTCGCTGCGTTTCGTTGTGTATAATCCCGAAGCGTATCCACGGCAGGATTTAATCCAACAAGATAAAAATCGGAAATGGCGTAGGGCGGTGCCAAGCGCTATTTAGCCAATAGGATTGGCGGGATGGTATAGGGCTTCAGACATTCGTCACACCGAAGCTGTTCCCATACGTGGTGACGTCACCGCAGCATCGAAGTGACCTATGAAAGGGAAAATAAAATTCACTGGAGGAAAAAGTTCGCGCGGGCGGCCGTCATCAGATTTGAAAGTAGCTCAAAAGGCTCGTTCAAGGTTGTGGCTTCAGCAGGCCCGGCTGCAGGATGAAATTACTGAGGGGGCATGTGAAATTGTTAAGGGGGCTTAACTTTATTACACCATCAATGATTAATACACACTGAGATCTCGCTTTGCAACGACAGATTTTTAAATACAGCGCTCCCTAAAACAATCATATGCAACTGCAGGTAACCAGAGACTAGCAAATTTTAAACAGAGCTGCAGTCTCCTTGATTTGGCACTGAATCACACTTAAGTTTAAAATATTCTAACTGACTCCCGAGAGAGATTTTTCAAGGCGACAGTTATTTTAGAACGTCCCCCCTTAATGTTTCCATGGCAACGCGTCATATTTGTCACGTGAAACACCGCAGCCACAATAATAACACTGTATAAGAGAGGTAGGCTATCCTTCCTTTTTTATTTGAAATATTCACAAACTTACTTACCATGTAATCAACTATCCTATTTTCCGATTCTCAAATATGTGTAAGTGAGTGTGTTTGGTCGTCTATAAATCTTTATAACCATAGAGTAAACTTTATAGTTAGCCTAACCTTACTTCCACTGTGTTTATCTGATATGAAAAACTCATGTCGGCAAATTATATTTGAATAGATTGTTTTTGCTGCTTTCACAGACTGCAAATCTAGGCTATTGTTTTACCAGTGCTTATGTGTACCATATTTAAATGTATGAAATTTAAAATAAACATTATGAGGTTGAAAACACTGCATAGTTGTGATATGACAGCGCTCAGCTCGTCCGTCTCTGGCTCAGCGCCAACCAACGCGAAAGACGTTTGAATCTGGCAGTAATGCCACGAGTCACAACACTGAACATTCTAAATCCCATGGGGATAAGGTTAAATTATTATTTAACTCAAAAGGTTGAAAATTTTATTTTTAACCATGAATATAAAAATGAAACAGAGAAGGCACAAGTCAGATCTGAGGGGGCATTGCCCCCTTTTGCCCCCTTGTGGCACCGGGCCTGGGCTTCAGTCGAATTCAGTGAGGCGCGGGGGTTTATGGGATGAGTAGTTCCTGCGCTCGAAATGAAAATATGTACACAGTCTTGTTTTTGGATTTTCTCTTAATTTTTTTCACTCGAAATGATATGCTATATGCTTATGAGGTTAGCCGTAACTGGTTATCCTCACACATGCTCTAAAACTCTTTAGATACGGATTTTTCCGAAATAAAAGTAAAAAAAATGAATGGGAAATTTACTTCCGGACACCAAAGCTCTGTGGATCAAACCACGCCCCCTGAATCTTCCGCAGTGAGGTTCTAGCGGTGTGTGTATTTATGTGTGGAGTGCAGAAAATGACGGAGGCTGAGCTGTACTCTGTGTATAAAGGTTTGTACGTGCCGGCACATTTACACCCTCCAGAGAGTCTGAAATACTGCGAGGAGTTCACTTTCCGTCCAGACGACATCCTGATCGTCACTTTCCCCAAATCCGGTGAGTCCCATTGATGCAGGTCGTCGTAAAAGTTAGCCGATAGTATAATAAACCTGTAACTTGTGTAGTTCGTTAACCTTGCAGCTGTTTACGATACCATGACCAACTCCCTGGAGGACCTCATCCCTGCTGCTCAAAAACATATAAACAACAACAAAACTTGCGACCACTTGCAACTCGTGTTTGGCTGTTGACATTAATATCGTGTTTTAATGTCGGAAATAAACCATCACCGAAGCATGTAATGTTCTCTCTGGTTTATCATCTTCCTTTACGGAAATTAGTCATGTTTAAACCACAGACACAAATAACACCAAAAATGATCATCAAAACATCACAACCCTTACAAAAATAAACCATGGTTTAGTAAAGTCACAGCCATCGGTAACTGTCTTCAATTGCAATGTATAAATAATACTATATATATAAATTACGTTTATATTATATTAAAGTTCTATTTTGACCCATATAGTAGTGTGTATATAAATTAAATTAAAAATAAAATACAATTATAAAATAAAATTATTAGATTTTTATTATTTTGAAACCACTTCAGTTTAGGAAAAACTGGAGTGATGTAATGTTTAATGCATTTCATGATGTTGACTTCAAAAATATCAATTTGGTGCATTTAACGGTAAGTTTCAAACAAGTTAGGTAAACCGGAATCTAAAAAATGAGTCAGAATAGATTACCTAAAGTGATTAACCTACATTATTAAAGCCAGAAAGTAAAAAGTCTTAGTTTCTACCACAAAATCGTATGTTTTGTTAAATGTGGTCCTTGCAGTTTCTTTGTGACTATTTGTGAAATGAACTATTTTCTAACATGCAACTTAAAAATGGCTGAAATGAGCGCATAATGCTTTACATGTGTTCTTCATTAAACTAATTCTATTAAACAAATCAAATAAAGTTTCTAGATTTGAGTGTAAAATGGTACTCTGGAAGAAACTATAATTACCCCGAAAGTTGACTCTAACTGAAACCAATGCTTGCAGAAAACACAGTTGGTTTTTAACCTTAAACAAATGCAGAGAGCCAATCTTTATACTCCAAAATGCTGTGTAGATAGTCTCTTTCCACATACTCTTGTTTCATGACAAAACCAGTTTTGGAGTGGAATGTTTGAAATGTAGAAACGTGGCTATGCATGTTATTTAAGCAATAAGCTATGTGAACAGCTAAGAGGTGTTTTTAGGCACGACTTAAAGCAGAGTGACTAAAACCTCCGTAGCCGTTATAAATCTACTGTAAACCACGGCTTCATGGGGCTTATTGCTTTAATAAAAAAGTTATTCCATAAATGTAAAACAGCAAATAAAATGTTATGATAATAATAAAAACAGTATTCTTCCACCAAACAATGTAGCAGAAACAGGTTCCAATAAAGTGGTTGCCGAGCAACACACAGAAGTAAACAAAGGTGTGTGTTTGTAGTGTTGTTTACAACAGCTTCAAAAGTGGCTCAGCCAATCAGAATCAAGGACCGGAACTATGCGTTTAATAAAACCTGTTTAAATGAGGTCAGAGTATTATTAACTGGGCAGAAGATCGTTTCATCTTGTAAGTCTGTGTCATACAACTTAAAAATGCATGTGCCAGGTTCTCAAAAATGCTTAACTTATAAATGTTTCCAAACCAACAGACAGTGCATTTCTAAGACATGACACATGCATTAAAGACTAGATAAAAAAAACAGTATTTTACTGTAATTGACTGTAATGTGACGTAGCTCCGCACAACAGTAAGAAAAGCCTACATTTAGCTTTAAACTCTTGAAAGTAAACTACACTGAAAAGTACAGCTCACATGTCACACAACAGTCAATTACAGTAAAATACCGTTTTTTTTTTAAAATCTAGTCTTTAATGCATGTGCCATGTCTTAGAAATGCACTGTCTGTTGGTTTAGAAACACTTTTAAGCCATATTTCTCTGTGAAAAGCTGTGTTTTGCTCCACACACAGGCACAACATGGATGCAGGAGGTGGTTCCTCTGATCGTGAGCGAGGGTGATTTGACTCCGGTGCTGACGGTGCCAAACTGGGACCGAGTGCCATGGCTGGAGGAACATCGGGCGATCCTTCTCAATCTGGAGCAGAGAGCTTCTCCACGCATCTTTGCAACTCACTTCCATCACCACATGATGAACGAGTCTTACTTCAAAACAAAGCCCAGGGTAAAAACCCACTCAGTAAGTCACACGCTGCATGTGCGCTGGTTAATTAAATGCATTCAGATTATTGTGTGCTTCAGGTTCTTTATGTCATGCGTAACCCCAAAGACGTGTTCACATCCTCGTATCACTACTATGGAATGGCCTCATACCTGGTGAATCCAGGAACCCCAGACGAGTTCATGGAGAAGTTCCTCGATGGAAAAAGTATGGCTTTTAACTCTATTTTAGATTTTATTAGCATGCATAGTTGTCACCAATCCAGATATCAGTTGTAATATGCAGCTTTTTGCGAGATATGTCTTTGTTCTGTAAAGGAATGACTTGAGCATCTTTTCTCCACAGTCATGTTCGGCTCCTGGTTTGATCATGTGAAAAGCTGGATTAATGCTGAAGAGAAGGAATCCATATTGTATATTTTCTACGAGGAGATGATTGCTGTAAGCAGGACTGAACATGCAGCTTCTGCAACCGAGTTCATAGGTTTCTATAACCTCGCAATAACAGTGAATAATGACGAGACAGTTGTGCTCCAGGCCAAGGAAGTTTCCCCTGTGCTGTATAAGAAAATCTGCATACAGTTTTTCCCTCCTTAATTAATTTTGGTAACACTTTATTTAAAGCCTTTATGTATAATGCATTATAAAATGTTATTTAAGAGTATAATGCATTATAACATTATTCATAATTTGTGTTGTAATAATTTTTTTTCTTGTCGCAAATAATTATAACCAAATTTAAAATACATAGTGTAACAATTGATAAGTGTAGTTACAATTATTCATGAGAAAGCATTATAAGGTGCATAACAAGGCATAATTAATGCATTAAAACTACTTTTTTAATGCATTATGCATAAAGGCTTTGTGATACTTTTTTTATTGTTGCATTATTTTTATTAGTGTACTCAGGCATGAAATATAGATGTTCAATCTCAATGAAGATTTATTACTTTTACAGTTATGAATTATTAACACGTTTTATTTGTTTGTTTGTTATACATAAGCTTTCTCACCACAAAAGATAGACTTTCTGTTCAGCCTCAAAACCAAAGCCTATAGTTCTGAGATGCAACATTTGTCTTTGACCTTATGTTGAGCTAGTGTAGTAAAATATTTAAATCTAAATGCAAAGTGCTTCTTATCTCCTAACATGTGATCATACGAATCTTTATCAGGATCTGAAAGGATCTGTGGAGAAAATTGCCAAGTTTCTTGGTAAATCGCTGAGTCCAGATGTGACGGAGAAGATCGCTGACCACTGCGTCTTCAAGAACATGAAACAAAACAAAATGTCCAACTTCTCTCTGGTTCCAGAGGAATACATGGATCAGAAGAAATCTGAGTTCCTGAGGAAAGGTAAACTAAACAATATAATAATACAGGTAATGTAAACCGAAGCTTCCATGCACCATAAAAGTAGTCTGTATTACATGTGTGAACTGATTCACAGATGTGACCCTGGATCACAAAAACAGTCTTAAGTATAAGGGGTGTATTTGTAGCAATAGCTAAAACTACATTCTATGGATCAAAATTATAGATTTTTCTTTCTTTTATGCCATAAATCATTATGATATTAGGTAAAGATCATGTTCCTTGAAGATATTTTGTAAATTTCCTACCCTAAATGTATCAAAACTTAATGTGCCGGATTCCCTCAAGGTTACTCAAGATCTTGTTTTGCTCTTTCAGGAATTGCTGGTGACTGGAAGAATCTGTTCACTGAAGCCCAAGAGCAACGGTTTAATGCTGTATACAAGGACAAGATGAAAGATGTGACATTCAAGTTTATGTGGGACTGAAAACATAATCGTACTTGCATTTAATAAGTGCAGACAGGTCTATAACCTGCTCTGTGTGTGATATTTACATGTTATTTGGTTTAACGGTTGATTTTATATATATATATATATATATATATATATGTGTATATATGTATATAAAAAATATACTTTTATATTTTATATAACTGTTTTTATAACAAAATGTTTGTGTACAACTGTAATACATGTGATTACTACTTTATATAGCATATATAATATATAGAAATCAGTTTGATTATATAAAAATATTGCTTTTGTTGTATGTATTTGTATTTTTAAGTCTAATAACTGCATAGTTTATACACAGTGTTGTCAATTTAAGTAAAAAAAGTAATTATTACTAGCTACTAATTATATCTTCAACAGTGTAATTAGTACTAATTACTCTCTAGGTATTGCATAAATTTTTGCTAGTTACATTCTAAATTAATTTCAGTCGAGCAATGCAAGGATAGATATGAAACTTTGAATTAGTTAATAATAATATAAAGTTACATCAAATTTTCTTGAACTGGTTAATTTAATTTTTTTTCTTTTTTTCACTTTCAGTATTGTTCTATAGCCTATATTTAATGCCATTACATCAGACAGTATTGTAACTAGTTAAATTAAAAACAAAAAATTTATTTGTATTATATCGCATTACTTTTTTATAAGGAAAAGCAGATAAATCACAGTAATCAATTAGTAATGCATTGCACCCAACACTGTTTAAATATGATACATGGGAGTGGGACATGTATTTTAAGCTATCATATTTTTTGGCCAGCTCTTAAACGTAAACTGTAACGATTCTCCTCCACAACACTAGAGGGGGGAGGCGCCTTGCTAAAGCGAAACTACAACGGCGCGGAACCAAAGAAGAAGAAGCTCAGAAACAAGCCGCTATTAATCCAATGTCAGGCTCATTTACATGTTTAGCGATCAAGACAAGTAGCTAAAATATAGGACTAGCCACTATTTTGCGTTATTAGATATATTATCATTTAAGATAAAACGGGAGCGATGTTTCTTAAGGTACCTATATTAGCTGCAAAAGTACTTTTTTAAGCATCTTACCCACATTGTGTTGTCTTTTTTATTTTTTATAGAAAGCTGTAACTAATTTCACGCGCTTTCCCCCCGACTGAAATTTTATTATTTAAAATATCGCTTTCCATTGAATCAGTGTCAGAAACCCTGCTATTAAGAGATTGAGATCAACAGTGAACCGTTTGAAGAAGTTTCTGATCCGTTTTATGAATCAAATGATGCGTTCTCATTGGATTCGTTTTTAAATCAGAGATAGTTTTTCTGAGGCAGTTGTAAAGCAACTGAACTTAAATGTTTTTGTTGAAACTCTCAGCGAATTTTATAACTGGAGAGTGTCTTGTTTTTAACGAGAAGAAAGATGATGGCAAATAAACAGGGAACGAGCAGTGGCCCTCGGAGACATCAAGGGCCCCTGGTAAGGTCTAGGTCCCCGGATGAAACACTACCTTCGACATCAGGAACTGACAAAAGTATTGTGCATTTATTTTCTATTTGGTGGCCTTTACAGCTCATTTTATTTTACATACTGTTTTTTTTATAGCACTTGCTCTAGTTCGAGGCAGGAAAACATAAATTTGACATGAGAATATCATTTTTAAATTATAATTTTGTCTGCCAGAATATACATCTCTAATATTTCTATATTTTTGCCATTTACAATTGTATTTTGCTTCATCAGTCCCCTCATTGCAAACACTGAAAGAGGAGGTTGTCAACTTAATACAGAGCTCTCCGGATGGACTGGAAGTGTCAAGGTTAATCTTTATGTACAGGAGGGTCTACGGCAAGAGATTTGGGCCATTGAGCGATTATGGTTTGGAAGGCCTTCAGGAGTTTTTTGAAGAGCTCAGTGACCAAGTGCGTGTGGAACGGATTAACAATAAAAACATAATCAAATCTGTAAACACTGTTCACAGGACTCTACAGCTTCCCATGTTTCAAGGTATGAATTGAAAGCATTGCATTCATTTCATCGATTGTCTTTATGGGGCGGCAACGTATTGCATCAGTGTCTTATCAATGGATGCTCTGCAGTGAATGGGTGCCGTCAGAATGAGAGTCCAAACGGCTGATAAAAACAACACAATAATCCACAGCA
Organism: Carassius gibelio; assembly: GCF_023724105.1. Taxonomy (NCBI): domain Eukaryota; kingdom Metazoa; phylum Chordata; class Actinopteri; order Cypriniformes; family Cyprinidae; genus Carassius; species Carassius gibelio. The sequence goes on along the minus strand of NC_068407.1, from coordinate 20,256,980 downwards.
CTCCAGTCTATCAGTGAACATTTTGTGAAGCAAAAAGCTGTGTTTATAAGAAACAAATTCACTGAGACGTGAAAAGGTCATCTGGTCTGAATCAGGAGAGAAATCTGCTCGGATCAAACACTGTTTACAACCAAAACAGTGCTCAACAAATATTTGGCTGGATTTAATGTGAGAGGACAGCAAGGGATAGACTTTTAACTGGAGGAAGCATTATTATGAAAGCATTAAAACGTAATGATGGATTTGTTTCTTACAAACATGAAGCTTTTTGCTTCACGAGACATTAATAGATGGACTGGATCTGTTTTAATCAGCTGTTTGAACTCTCATTGGATTGCATGTAGTGCTACATTTCTTCAAATCTGATGAAAAAACTAACATTTTCGCCACATTCTAATTTATGGGTTAACTGCTCCTTTAAATGATCTAAACTATGTGTTTGTATAATCATATAACTCAGTATTTTGAGTCAGATTTTGCCATTGGCATCCCCAAAAAAAACCCTGATTGAATGACCACTTACTGCAAGTTGTTGTGAATACAAACAAATATTTTTTAATTTCTCAACAGCTGCAGATTGAGTCAGATTAAGCATACAATGTTCTTACTAAGAATCTGCTGTTAGTTCATATGGGATCAACAGTGTTTTGATTTGATTTTCCTTCTTATCCCTTTAATGGAAAGCCAGTTGAGTTTCAGTTTTCAGGAAATGTAACAGCGCATGTTATCTCTGGCTCCAGCTGGAAGCTGAACTGAGCGCTGGGTCACATGACTTCTCTCTGAACACACAGAGAATTAGATCAGCTGAGAGAGAGAGAGAGAGAGAGAGAGAGAGAATGCATGCCGGAAAACCTGTTTTTATACAGTCTGTGAGGAAAACGAAACCTAAGCCTGTGGCTCATGCCATCGTCGATCATTTCACACAAACACATTACATGCTCACTGTGTTGTCATATGAAGTCCTACAGCATTCAAAGCATTTCTAGCGGTCTTTGTTCAAACAGGTAGGATCATCTTCAGACGGATAATGGTTGTTTTGTTTTCTAGAATTGAGAGAAATGCTGAAGGCATTTGCATGACTTTCAGTTTTGTTTCTCGTGATGCAGTGCACATTTATGACTAAGGGAGAGACTAGTATAAAACACCACACAATCAGTTAGTCAGTCAGTTCGGTCAGACATTCACGGAGTACAAGCACAGGGTAAGACCTATGCTGTTATTAAATAATCATTTTCAAATGTTTGTCAGTCTGTTATTATTATTTCCTTGCAAGGTTTCTCTGTATACTTAAAAAGGTTAATGTTGTAGCATTTGGCTTGATTGGTTAACATTAGTTAACTACTAAAACATAACAAAAGGCACTTTATTAATCCTGATTTCAACATTTACTAATACATTTTTAAAACCAAACATTGTATGTTAATGTTCTTTAGTAGATAGTAAACTAAAAGAAAAGTGTATTTCTGTCAAATGAGATCAACAAAGATTGATAAGTGCTTGTTAGGTCATGTCACTTTGATGCATTATAGTAAAGTGTTACCAGTTTTATTTGGTCGTAAATGATAAACTGTGTTACTTTGAGGTGCATTATTAAGTGCTGAGAAATGATGTAGCCTGTAGGAAAACACATTGTTTTTCCTGATTAATTTGACTCTAATATACAGGTAAGTTTGATGTCAATGGTCATTTATCTTTTGGAGAGAAAGTAAAAATGCATTTGATTCATGCTTTTTTTAATAACATTCCTGACTTGATATTCATAAAATTTTTCGAAGATAAATGCCAAATGATTTTGTATTAAAGTCTAAACAAATTCTACTCTGAATAATGTTTGTACTGTTTTTCCAGATGGAAATATGGATGATGCTCCTAAGAAAGCAATTCATAAGAAGGTTATCAAATTATTGAAAAGGCATCCTCAAGGAATTCCTCTTAATAAATTATCAGAGGTCTTTGCTCAGAAACATAAACAAGCCCTTTTGCCAGCTGAGCTGGGCTTCCCATCAATGGAAAGCTTTGTGGACTCTCTTAGCAGGGATCTGTTGATGGAGGATGGTATGGTCTTTCACAATAGCAACATAGTTCTTACAGGTACTGGTTTTTCATCGTGGCTTCCAGATTTATTATTTCCATTAATGTAACTAAGAAATAACTGTTTTGTAAAGTATTTCTCAAACACAGCACTGTAATAAAAACAGAAGTGTTGGATTCCTGTTTTAAAGGACATTACACAAGGAAATGCCATTTTTGAGAAACTGATTAAACGTAGTTTAAACTGAGTAGGATTTAAAATAGTGAATCACTTGTTATACTGTCAGGTTATACTTTTATTATTGTGACAAAGCCATCTCTCTCTATTTATTAATTTTTTTATACAGGTGAAGACTTTGAAAAGAGATGCAGAGAAGTTGTGGATTTGGTAAAAAGCCACCAGGAAGGCATTCCTCTTTCAAAAATAGCCGTGTTTTTTAATAGCGAATATGGGAGGCCTCTGAGAAAGAAAGAGCTTGGGTTTTCATCAATAGCAGAGTTCATTGACTCTCTCAACCAAGAGCTTTGTGTTGAAAATGGCCAGATTTTCTACAAGGATGCAAAGCCTGAAGCTTCGACCCTTACAGGTAACTATTTGTTGCAATATATTAGACTTCTGTCATTGGCATTCATGTGGTCCTCATACGTTTTTTTTAAATGCTTTTCTCAGCAACGCCTGTGCATGCTGATGGGGTTTTCAAAGACGTGGTGGAGCTGGTTAAGGACCATCCCACAGGCATTCCTCTTAGGAGGTTGTCTCACTTTTTTAATCAAAAGTATCGGCGTAACCTCACTGTGTCAGAGTTTGGTTTCAAAACAGTCGCCTCCTTCGTTGATTCTCTGAGCGACGAGCTATTGGTGGAGAAAGAGATAATCTTCCACAAGAATCACAGAGCAGCACCTGCAGTCCCAACACCTGCAAACCTACCAAAAGTGAACAATGACTCGACACCTGCGAACCCAACAACCCCTGTAGTTAGTTTTGGAGCTAGCATTGCTCAAAGAGGTAGTGAAATGACGCTAGAGGAACTGATGGATAAAGTTAAAGAGGTTATAAAAAAGTATCCATCTGCACGCCATTCCATTACTGAATTGCAGAATGGCTTCTTCCTCGTATTTGGGTCGGCACTTCCATTAGATCTCTACATGACATTGTATGACAATCATACAGCTAAACAGCTTTCTTCCTCTTGTCTTGTTGTAAATGATAAACCAGCAGTAGCAAAGTGCCTTGAAGGTAAGAGAATATAATTTTTATTTTTTAAAGATAATACATTATTCCATGTTCTTAAATCTTAAAACCCTATTCATTTTATTCTTGTAGCAGCACACAAGAAGCTCACTGAGGAAGTAAAGAAAGTTAAGCCCATGCCCGTTGTTGTAAATGAACAAGTGGTCCGGTCCAAGGCAGGATCCCCTTTGCTTCGGTTTCAAAGTTTAACCGCCCCACCGATGGCAACACCAAGTAATCTGTCCTTTGGTGACTTCCCAGTTCTTGGTTCTACGCTGTCCAAAGCTGAGGAGAAGAAGCTGAAGGAGGGAAGGGGGCCTGTCTTCAGTGAGTCCTACTACAGCCAAGTGAGAGACGTCCACGGTGCTAACATGAGGGCAGCAGAAGCCTTGCTGGAAGATGAAGACAATGTTGGGAGACGGAGAAAGGCAGTGAGCTCAAAGGAAGTGAACTCTTTGGTAGAGAACGTCATGAGAGCCCTAGCAGCCGAAGGAGAGCATGTCACCATCGAGAGGGTCTGTGTCTTTCCAAAATAACAAACCAGAACATCTATTTTGTTCATTATTATGTCAAAATATCAAAATTTTATTTTGTGTTATTATAAAGGTGGTCAGCAGAGTTTGTTCACTTCTACAAGTGTCCAGCTTGAAAGATATGAATATCGACGCTCGTCGGCATCTGCCTGCAGTGCAGGACCTTCAGCGCAGCATTAAGGAGATCAATATGTATATTGAGGTACGAGGTCTCGCACCAAATTCTGGTGTAGGTTTATGATCTGATTGACAGGTTTGAAATGCTGTTTTGATAACACAAACTTGTGCTTTTTTCTAAATCAGTCAGTGGAAGCGGTTTCCTCTGTATGCACGCTTTACGAATTGGGACAGGCTTTGGCCAACCTGAAGAACAAGAAGCGCTTTGAAGAACTCCATCTGGGCCCTCTCTGCAAGATCCCTCTTATTCACAGAATGTTCAAAATGGATGCAAATACTAAGGATGATGATGTACATCAGATTGCGACTGTGGATATTCTCAGGGTGAGTCTGGTTGGGAACGGCTGTGTATTTGACAATCCTGAAACGTACCAGAGAGGAGGAGTACATCGTCTTTGACATGACTCAGACTCACTCTGCTGTGGTTTTCTGCTGGTTTTAGAGTCTCCGAATGTTCAGAAGAAAAAGCAAGACCCCTAGAGTTGACCTTGCTGACTTCATGAAGCACCTTGCAGACCAGTACAGCTGTGAGTCACCGTATGAACTTGGCATCAGAATCCAGAGTCTTGGGTTGCCTATTTCGGTAAGATTTGTTGCTACCACCCTTCTTTCAGAAGTGTATGATTCAGTATCGAAGGTTAATTTCTCAAAGCACTGAAAATACACCCTTAAACAGTTTACCAAAACTTTGGAAGATGGAGATGACCTTATTGGTTACCAGTGGTCAAGGATAGCTAACCCTGCTCCCACCATTTTTCAGAGTTTAGCTCAAAATGTAATCAATATAACTCTGCTCCAAACTCTTACCCCTTTTTCACTGACATAGTTCATGTTCCTTTCCCAATCCTGGCTCTCTGCCTGTTCTCAGCTGGGTGAACGGTAGCCTACCGAGAACCATCCTCATGGTTCCACAGACTTAACAAATAGACTGTGACGCTATGTGTTTTTTTACATCTATGTGTTGCAAGTCAGTGTCCAAGTACACAGTCCAAAACATCGTATTGCACATTTTTTTGTTTTGTCAACTTGTCTTCCACATTTGTTGGCTTCTCTTTTTTTGTTGCTTGTAGTGCTATGTAGAAGATAGGAAAGTGATAGGTGGGTGGCGTTGGGAACGGGAGGGGTTCCCAAACTAGGACCCAAACTTGGGACGCCAGCAAACTGCCCACGAGACTTTAGGCGCCAGTTTTGCTGGGTTGTCCGATTGAAACCAGCATTAGATGTTACTTTCTATATAACTTTTTTTCCTTTTGTGAGCTCCATAAACAGTGCATGTTTCCTCCAACTGACATTTCGCATGTTTTTTTACAATGTTCTCCCTCGAGATGTTAGCACAACACTTAGGAAATCACAAATTATTTCCAAATGTGCTGCTTTTTTCTGCCCCCTTCTGCCTACATCAATATTTCTGGGGTTCCAGACCATCAAGTTTTTAGGGCTGAAGTTGACCAATATTTCCGGCCCAAAACTCTCTTTCCTGTAGTGGAAATGGACACTGGCCAGGAACCCAAACCAGAACCATGTATGTGGAAAAGAGGAACCGAACCATGATGAGCAAAGTGATAAAAAACATTACAAATTTAAGTGCAGTTTAATTAAATGCCATGGAATGAGCAAACCAATCAATTTTGAGGACCAGATTTCCATGCATGCTAAATCCAGCAACCATATTGAACATACTTTACCGCATTATTCACTTGTTTGTCCACAAATTGTGTTCTTAGACGTTGAATAAAGCATCTGCTGCTGAGTTTTGCCACATGGACACAGCCAGAGAAGCCATTCAAAAAGAGATACAGGAGGAGGTGGATGCCAAAATGTTTAAGATCAAGAAGAGCATCATGGATCCAGCCCAAGGACCTGTGACCTTCTCCCAGATTGGAAACTCTGAGCTGAGGAAAAAATATGTAAATATGACCGCCGCGGATGCAGTCATGGAAGTCTTCATCAATTCTGAAAGTGTCTTCAACAAGAGCATGACAAAGGTAAACAAAATCACCCATTTTAAGATTTGGCCGACTGGTTATTATTGATGTTTTATGTGTCCTAATCGCAATGGAAATGGAGACATGACTGCTTTTTCGAAACCCAGTGTTGTAGTACTTTAAATTAGACTTGAGTCTGAGTTTCAGTCAAATCAGGATAAGTCTTAAGGTCTAACCGATTAATAGAGTGTAAATATGCTCTCCCTTGGGGTAATTAAAGACCGGTTTTGCATCAGAGTCATGTGAAACTCACGATGCCAGAGTCTAAATCAAGAGGACTTGATGAAAAGACAAAGAACATGAAAGCATGTTTTGGATTTGAACTCAAGACGGACTGGAGATTGAGTCCTACAACACTGATTACTAATCTTGGCTGCGTTTCTCAAAATCCTTGATTGTTTAAATTGATAGTAGATGGCATTGGTAGCAGTGGGTCTACAATTTAACTTGGGGTTATGATGCTTTTGGGAAACGCAGCCCTGAGTAGTCAACATGCATGTGCAAAGGTAAAAAAATATGGCAACCACCCTAAGAAATAGATTTGCGGTGGCAAACCAGAAGCAGTTTTGGTGCATTTTGTTTGGAAGAGCTTTTAAGTCCTGAGTGTGCTGACGCTACAGTAAGTAACGTTCCCTTGCTGGACATGAGCCTTTCTCTTTCTAAAACGAGGTTGGGTGCCCATTTATAATTATCACTAATGAGATTCTTAAAGGGATAGTTAAAGGGATAGTTCACCCCAAAAGTTAAGTTCTTTCATCATTTAGGCTGTGTCTCCAGCAAAGTGTGATTTGTGTGTTTCTATCCAATTATAGTAGAAGAAAAATGGGACAAATATCACACCAAGGAACTCCAATGGAGGAGAAGTTAATATTGCTTGTTTCCAATTATTAATGTCTGTACCAGATGAAATCCCGGACTACCACCAATATTGATATGAAAAAGAAACAAAGAGAGTAGTCTTTATTAATGAGATGTTATGCTCATCATCCTCTAATCCCACTCAGAAATATTATATCTCTCAATATTATTCCTTATGCACTCACTGTTTTCACTGACCTTTCCTTTATTCACTTTGAGGGATTAGCTTGTGATGGGGTCATTTCTGGTGGTGCACGTCTATGAATATAATCATGCCACTTCTGCTCTGGTTTGATGAACTGAATCCGATTGAGAATATTGAATGCATGTTCGTAATGTATTAGTTTTGAACGGTTCTTTCGTAACTGTTCTGGAAGCAACTGATTGTGCTTTTTTCATGTACTCAGACTATTCAGACGTTCCTGTTATGTATAAACCGAGACAGACTTGCTAGAGCCTTATTCCAGCTTGCTATATGCTGTGGCTCCTTGGACACCCCTCAGGACCTGGTAGCTAAAGAAAAACCACAGAAAAAAACAGAGGCAAAGAAATCTACAGAAGAGAGAGCCACAGAGATGCTCCCTACTGAAGGTAGCTGTCTGAATCTCCCCTTTTAGTTTTAGCACCATCCAAAATATGACGCCAAAAGGACAGTATGATGACATGCATAAATGTCTGGAAAGCCTATTAAAATATCTAAATTAATACAATATATAATAATGTATTATGTATTTGAATGTCCATTATATATCCATTATACATGGAATTATTTTTGTTCTAAAAAAAAATATATATATATACACATATATAATGTTATTTTTATTTTATATTTAACATAGCTTTTAGTTAAAATAATTACTTTCTCTGGACATTTTGTTCTAAAAAAATAAAATTATTAAAAATATTTTAGAACAAAGGGTCCATAGAAATTCATTTAAACTATAAGCAATGTTAGATATTAAATAAAATAAAAAATTGAACATAATTACATAATTACTTAAGAACAAAAACTCCATATAGAGATATTAAATTTGAAAATAAATTCAAACCTCAAATTACTGTTATATATATATATTTTTTTTTTACAAAAATAAAAAGTTAATAGAGAGATCATTTTAACCAGTAAAAGTGTTATAAATAAATAAAGGTAAAATTATTAAAATTAGTGGGGGGTTTTTATGAACGAAACGTCAATATAGAGTTATTGTTTTAACTAGGGCTATCGATGTAACGTTAACTTTTTAAATGTTAATTTATTTAAAAATGGAATGATATTTTAACATTTTGTAATTTTTTACAAAATGTAAAATTGTAAAATTGAATGCATTTAATCTGTCACATGAATATAATTTCTTGTACTAATACTGAATAGAATACATGAATAGAAATTAGTATAATATTATTTATCTTTATAAATTATCTTTATTATCATATATATATGATTTTATTACAGTTAATGTGATGAAAATCTAATTTTAGTCAATTGATAGTCAATTTGTCACCCTGTTTAAATGCTATTGTGATGTGTTGCATTCGGTTGCATTGTTCTTGGTGTAAATCTGTCTGTTTTCCTATAGCTATATAGTTGTCCTTTATCTAAAGTATCCATGTTTGTCACTTAAATGCATGTGCATTATTGCCTGTCGTGTAAAATGTAATCTCTGAGCTGTTCTCATGTGGTGATTTCGTGCGTAGCTGACGTGAAGAGCTACTTTCAAGAGTGTGTCACTAGTTTCAAGAGCACACCTACTCTGGCCCACCTTCGCACTCTGGAAAAGAGGATCGCAGAGAAGTTCAAGTTTAAAGACTTCAGTCAGCTGCAGCAAGGGACCTTCCTTGATTTCATTTTCCACAACAAAAAGGTGCGTGTTTCTCCTCGTGTGAGGTTTCTCATGGCGTGTCGGTCATAGCGTAACTAACCGGTCTTGGTCTGGGTCTCTGCGCAGGTCCTGCAGGAGGCAGCAGGGGGCGCCGTCTCGATCGACAGCCAGGATCCTGGAACGGACGGCTTCAGACCGTGCAGACAGGATGTGTTTGAGTTCATCAAGCAGTGCGGGGAGGGAGATGACAGCAGAGTGAGTTTTGTACGGTGCACGGTTCGGTAGATCACGACTCTGATTAGTATGTTTCAAAGACAGCCTCCTACTTACAGAAACATCCCACACAGATGAACAAACAAGCATCTCTAACCCTATAAAGCCTCTCTCTAAGTGATCAAAACTGTTACACACGATCTACTACAAGCCTTCTGTCATCTGATTAATAGTTTAGACTATTTTAATCAAGTAAAAGCTCTTTTAGTGTAAGTGTGCAAGCGTCTAACTTCAGCTGCTGCTTCTCGACTCAAATCTTTCCTGTTTTTGATCAAGTAAAGGTCAGAATAAGGTCAGTAATATCTCCAGATGAACTCTTACTGGTCTTTTTAAGTATGTGCTCACAAGCATCTGAGTTTCATCAGACGAACACAAGCATCTTCACCAAATTGCATGTTTTGTTCATTTTAAATAAAATTGAGTCTTGTTCTCTGTAAATCTGATTATATGAGCCAAACAAATCATTAAACACATTTACTCATTTCAGATTTTGTGTTTAAAGGTTCAATAATGGGTTATGATTTGACATGCCAGGCTTTACAGGGTTAATTCTAGCAGACGTACAGTTACCGTACACGTGGGAATGAAACGCGTCTGTGTTTTTGTTCTGGGTCAGCTGCCGTTCATCGAAGCCGCTCTGAGGAATCATTACCGGATCAGAGATAGTCGAGAGCTCGGTCACGGGCCGCTCAGTTTTCTGGTCAAGTGCACTCAGAAGCAGAAGGAGCTAAGCGGAGACGCTGTCGCTAGTGTGGTGCGCTACGAGTGTCCTCTGCTGCCCATGGGTTCAGGGTAAGACGGTTCAGATCTCTACTTTAACTCGTACTCGTCTGTCTCTCTGCACAACTCTGTGAGCTGTTGATAGACGGCTGTAAAACTAGTTCAGAGCAAAGCCTGATTCCCAGGGTTTAGTTGGTGAGTTTCTCCCACTCCCAACCAAACTACTTCATGATTTTTGACAAACACCAATGTCATGTGGTAATTTAATTGCTGCCCAAATTCACACTTCTGACTTATCTGAAATAAATTCTGTTTAAATCCTTTTTGGCTTCTGCCAGACACTCTTTGCAATTTACTGTAATTTACATGCATGCTTTTTTCTTTTTTCTTTATACTTTTTTTTTTTTTGGTTCGCTGTTTTTCCTTCTGGACAAAATGTTAACTATAAAAAATAATAATAAAAAAAAAAAAAAAAAAAAAAATATATATATATATATATATATATATATATATATATATATATATATATATATATATATATTATAATATTATTATTATTATTATTATTATTTATTTTTTTTTTATTTTTTTTTTATGGGACGCCTACATTTATTTCACTATATTACAATAAAATCTAATCTAATCTTGACAAACTATATATCGTTGGAAAGGTCTAAGACTCCCAGACATATATTTTACCAATACTTTTTGTTAAAAATTATGTATGAAAAGTAATCAATTAATGTATGACAAGAGTGCACCCTCAAAATCTAAATTATAACTGGAGGTTTGACCTTTGTTTTAAAAAATGAATTTTTTGTTGCCTTTTTCTCTATCACATTTTAGAAATCATCAGAAATTATATATCGACTGAAAACGTAAAATCTCAAAATTCATCCTTTGAAACCCATTTTAAAATCAGGCATTGCATTACCATGAAAATGGTACATCAATATCATGTTACAAAATATTTTCGTTCATGAATTATACAAATTTAAGTTTGGATTGTGCACTACAAAGTCAGTGTTCAAAAATGTGAGTGACAGTTAAAGGGTTAAGAACAAATGGTCCATGGGCTATCAATAATAACATGGTAATTAAATGTTTTATTTAAAAGAAAAGGCTGTGCGTTTAAAAATGAATGCATTTAATCTGCCTCCTGAATATAAACCTTTTGCACTAATGTAGTATATATTATTTCTAAGCCTTTTTTGTTGAGGTTTTTGATATGTGATTTAATTGCAGTCAGTGTGATGAATTAATCTGTATATTATGAGAAATATTACAAGAAACGTCTTTCAGAAACATGTGTTTATAAGTGTCTTACCAAGCCCAACCGTACAGTACTGTATATGTGATCCTGGAATAATTCTGATTCATACAATGCATTTTTGGCTGTTGCTACAAATATACTCCAGTGACTTAAGACTGCTTTTGTGTTCTAGGGTCACATATCTGTATAAAGAATATAGTGTGTGTATATATATATATATATATATGTTATAATTAAAATCTAATAATTAAATTACATTTATTTTTTGTTTCACACAAAAATTCAGTCTGGTGTCCATACCGTTGTTTGGTAGAGTAGCTGGAGAACTGAACGCGCACACACGCATGTTTGGCTGGAGACTCATGAGTGTGTGTGTGTGTGTGTGTGTGATCTCAGGGAGTGTGTGGTGGACTCCGTGGGTATTCTGGGCGAGGTGAGCCGTGATCAGGCGCGGGCGAGTTTGCTGTCGGCTCCTCTTCTGCAGGACCTGGAGGAATGGAGTCAGTGGCATCTGGTGTTTCAGCCCAACCACGGCCCTCTCAAAGACTTCATCGACAAGTACTGTGGTGCGTCTCCTCGCCAGAAGCATGCTTAAACTGTGATCTAGTGCTGTGCAATGCTCCTATTAAGTATTAGCGTCCTAGTCTTATATTTCCATGTGATATAGTTGAGCATTTAGTTTAGTGATTCATTTATAAAGACTTGCTTCATTCCTGAAAGAATCAGCCAATGATGCAATGACTCACTCATTAAATACAGTCTTTAGCTCCTGTTTAAAATATTGTTTCCTATTAAAATATTTTTTTGAATGTATTTCAATATTCAAAATATAATTGAATAGCTTAAAAAAAAAATTGGTAACACTTTAGTATAGGGTCCAATTCACACTAATAACTAGTTGCTTATTAGCATGTCTATTATTAACATATTGGCTGTTTATTAGCGCTTATAAAGTACATATAATGCATGACATTAATAATCCTACCCAATACCCTAAACTTAACAACTACCTTATAAACTATTAATAAGCAGCAAATAAGGAGTTAATTGAGGCGAAAGTCATAGTTAATAGTGAGAATTGGACCCTAAAATAAAGTTTGACCAAATTTTTTAAGGTTGTTTTTTTTTTTTACACAAATTAACAAAAAAAAATCTGTGAAATAAATTATGAAAAATTATTTATGCAAAAAAAAGTAAAATTTTCAGTGAGGAAATATTTCTTATTTTGTTTACCTTGATGTTCTAAATAACTAAAACTGACATGCAAGTAAAAAATTATGAAAGCTATATAGAAAAAAAATGTAAAGTGACAACTTGACAAAATTTTAATTGAAACAAAATATAAAAATCAAAACTAATTCAGGATAATAATAAAATCTCATTGATACTAAAATAACACTGATTCGAATTGAATTTGATTAGATATAAGATTTTGACACAAAATATGATTAAAATTAGACAAAATTGTCTTTATAAACGGAAAAATGTTCTTGGGAAAAATAATCTAATTATTTTAAGGTGTGAAATATCAGCATGTAAAAAACAAAAAAAAATTAGTTATGCAATTTCTATCTCTGCTGTGAATTAACCATCTCACAGAGTATGACAAGCTTGTCTACAACAGGCCTAAAAACACATGCAGTTAATCATCACTAAAGTGGCAGATAATATCAGAGACTGAATCCTGATCCTCGTGTGTCCAGGTAAGACGGAGCTGCTGGCTCTCGAGGTTTCTCCGGGCGTCCTGCTGCGGGTCACCGCTGACACCGGGGACAAACACTTCTCTGAGGCCACACAGGCTCTGGACCCCGTGGGCACCGCCGGACACTTGGTCTCCATCGTGGTGGCTTACGGGATCCCAAACACGCCCACGGCGCTCCTGGCCAATCACATGGAGAGCGCGCTGAATGTAGCGGTCGCACAGGAAGGTGGGAGGGTTTCTTCTCGCACCACAAGTGTCTGCACACTTCGTCACGCTTTACTAACCGTCCGTCACACTGTGTCCTGAAACCGTTTGTTTATCTGACTCCGCTCCATCCATAAACACAGATGATACTGCTCCTACCGGGCTCCTACATGGCTCCTTAAAATCTTTAATTCAGAGCGTTTGTGGGTCTTAATATGTCTAGATTCACCCTCCCAACACATTAATGCCGATAGAGCTCTTAAATCAAAGCAAGAAGTCTTAAATTCATAGTTATAGTTAAAAAGTGAAATGTTGCATACACTGCAAAAAAAAGTCTCTGTAAGCATTTTTTTCTGCTTTCCAGTACAAATCTCTAAACGTCAAGATACATTTCCTTTGAGATGCAAAATGAACATATGAAGTCTGATATGAATGGATTAACCTGAAAGCTGAATAAATGAGCTTTCCATTGATGTATGGTTTATTAGGACGACAATATTTAGTCGAGACACAACTATTGGAAAATCTGAGGAATTTGAGAACGCAAAAAATCTAAATATTGAGAAAATCACCTTTAAATTTGTCCAAATGAAGTTCTTAGCAATGCATATTACTGATCAAAACTGAAATTTTAATATATTTACGATAGGACATTTACAAAATATCTTCATGGAACGTGATCTTTACTTAATAACCTTATGATTTTGAGCATAAAAGTAAAATGTATCATTTTGACCCAATGTACTTTTGGCTACTACTGCAAATATACCCCTGTTTCATCTCTACAGGACTTAAAGGTCTTAAAGTCTTAATTTAGTCAATGAATGTAATCTGATGTTTGTGTGCTGTTTGAAACAGAGATAAGGCCCGGTGAGGATGGATACTCGTACGGCCGTGTGGCTCGGTTTGTGCTTGAATGCATTGCTCTGATGCCTACGAGAATCTGCAAGGAGCTCCTGCAGCAGGTACTGACCTGTGTCTCATTGCTTCATCAGACTAACAGCTCGAGATCACATCATTGTGTCGAACACCTCTGCTGCTGCTGCTTGACTCATATCATCACACGAGAGAGAGCTCACATCTCTCTTTCCCCGCTTGAGATCTGCTTTATGATTAGCGATAGACTCGATTATTGCACAGGCCAGTTAATCAGCTGAAATGTTTGATTGGATGAGTCTGGTTTGAAGCTGCTTTATTCACACACCTGAGTGGATCAGATGTATAGCTCGGCTATCTATGACCTGAAGTGGGAAAACACATAAAAAAAAAAAAAAATGATATACTTGTAATTTTCTGATTTACAATTATAATTACTTTAAACCGTATACCTAATTCACACACAAAAATAACAAACAGAAATGTATAATATAGGTAAAAAAATAAAATAAAATAATAATATATATATATATATATATATATATATATATATATATATATATATATATATATATATATATATATATATATATATATATATATATATATATATAGAATTTAATAAAAAAAACATTTAAAAATAAAATAAATAGCCATATGTTATATAAATATAAATAATTATATAATTTTATATATATTATATATGTGAATATAATAAATATATATAATAAATAAATAATTGTGTGTGCGTTCATAAATAATTAAGAATATATAAATATAGAGTTTTATACAGGGATAGTTATTGAAAATGTCATTATTTACTCATGCTTGTTGGAAGAATTGTTTATTCTGATTTTATTAAGATTATAGTCAGGGATTTAATTTGTTGTTAAACTTTAAATAATATTTGTAAATAAATAAAAAACATTTTTAAATCTTCTGTTCCTCTGTTAAAAGTCTGTTTCAGCAAAGGTTATTTTTTATTTATTTTTTTTTTTTATAAAGATGAATGAAAAAGGCAAGTAAATCATGCAGTTACAATTGAATTTAATGATTACATATACATGCATACATACATATATTATATGTATTTACAATAAAAAAAAAAAAAAACATATGTACTGTATATATTAACACGGTTTAATTTTTTTATAGAAAAAAAAATAGTATATATTGTTAATTATTTATTTATAAGCTAAATGTTCTTGTCATTAAACTATGTATTTTCAGTATGCCCATATTGGCAGAGCACTGATGATGATCTGATCCTCTAGTCTGAGCTTCAGCGCAGCAGCATTAGGATGTGTGTCTTATGCTTTGGACGTTTCTGACTCTGTGCAGGTGTTTTTGGAGCCGCTGTCTAAAGTGCTCGGTCAGACCAGATCCAAAACACTGCTGCTGGACGCTGCACGATCACACACACGCTTCCTGAACAAACTGCATCAGATGGGACTCCTGCTGGGAATCACCGAGTGGAGGAGCCACTTCAACCACAAACTGCTTCTGCAAGCTCCTGCTCAACTGCCTTCAGAGATCAAGAAGGTTTGGCTTCCCTTCTAGTGTGTTCCAGCAGAACAGGGCTTCCAACTCTCATAATTGTGTCCCTACATCATGCAGACCACAATGCAACACAACTATATATGTTCTTAGTTCTAGTTTCTTAATGAAAGGCTTGTAATCTGTGCAGTTTGTGGTGGAGGACTCTATGAGTGACATGTCTTCAGTGAATGAGATGGATAATGAGGAGGAAACGGAGCTCAGCACTTCCTCCAGCAGCCCCAGAAGAGTCCATCAGCAGGGTGCGCCTCACTTCTTACTGTTTTTGTCTGTTCTTGTGCATGATGGTTTCATTACACTTTCACATGCAGTTGATTATAATGTTTGCAATATTTCAGAAATGGTGTGATTGAAGTCTGTTCAAAAGCTGTTCAAAGTCAAAAGTTAAATTAAGGCTGAATGTCTGTTGTTTAATTCTTAGGTTCGATAAGAGAACAGAAAGTGGTTATGATTTTGGTGCAAAAAAAAACAAAAAACCTAAAATGTACATTTAAATAACAATAAAAAAATGTTAATGTGTAGAAAAATGTCTGAAAACTAAAAGGAAAAATAAAATGAGTGACTTAAAAATTTATGGAAAAATATGTTATAAAAACAAAGAAAAATAATAAATGTGAAGAAGAATATGGGTTAAAAATAAAATTAAAAAGCTAAAGTTATATAAAAGGAGTGTAGAAAAGTATGGCTTGAAATAAAACAGTAAAAATAGAGGTAAAATGTTTAGAAAAATATGGCTTAAAAATTTAATAAAATCAATAAAAATGTAATGATTTTTTTTAACAAATTGTCATGAAAAATAAGAACAATGAAAATGGTGATAAAACATAGAAACGTGCTAAAATGTGCAAAAAAATTATGGCTTACGAGTTGAATAAAAGCAATACAAAATAAAATGATTTAAATGAAAGTTGTCATAAAAAAAGAATGGAAAAATGTGGAATAATGACATGGAAGAACAGTTAACAAATAATACTAAAATGTGGATTAAGAATGAAATAAAAGCAATAAGAAATTAAACGATAAAAAGTAAAATTGTTTTATAAAAAGCAATAAAAATGGTGATGAAAGTGTGGAATAATGACATGAAAAAACAGTAAACAAATAATGCTAAAATGTGCAAAAGAATATGACTTAAAATGAAATAAAAGCAATTGAAAAAATTATAATGTTACAAAATTTCCATGCAATAAAACAATAAAAATTGTGATAAAACGTAGAAAAATATGGATGACATTTAAATGAACATTAAACAAATATAGCTAAGATGTGCAAAAAATATGGCTTCTGAAATAAAATGATAAAAAGGCGTTGTTTTTTCTTTAAGACGACGATGATGTCGATGATGATGACGATGATGAAGAGGAGCAGATGTATGAGCTGGTGTCTGAACGCACTGAAGAGACGGACAGCAGTGAGGATGAGGACAGAGAAAACTCAACGACTGCTGATCAGCCAGATGAAGAAGAGAACGCAGCCGAGATGGATCAGCACAAAGTTATCATCGAGGACATCAGGTTCGTTCAGGTTCATTTAGTTTTCACAGTTTCTTGAGAGTTTAGCTCTGTGCTAATGCTGTCGCTGCTGCTGCTGCAGGAAGACGGAGTTCGGCATCGGCGTGGAGCTGAACGAGGAAGGACAGAACCTGATGAGGAAGCAGCAGGCGAGACTGGGCCGCAGTCTGGAGCGCCTCTCCACTGAACTCTACAGCAAAGACACACACTTCGTGCTGGAGCTCATTCAGGTCAGCAGCAACCTTTGTAAAAGATCTTAGTGCATCATTCAAATCAAGCAGGTGCCATGTTTAGGTAAGAAACAGCTCACAGTGTTATTTCTGTCTAATGGTGCGTTCACACCAAACGTGCGTAGTTGGATGCTTGAACATTTCGAGTTTACTAAATTCGCTTTTTTCAAGCGTGAAGCTCGCCTCGCAACAGACGTGAATTGGCGTCATGGGAGGAGCTTCTCCCAGCTGAGTTCATGCAGCATTGTGATTTCAACCACCATTTATTTGGAGAATTTTCTAAATATTACTGTTGTCATGGAATGTAGTTTTAAAAGGATTTCAGACGAGAGTCAGCAGTGAATTTCGCAAGGGGCAACCAACAAAAAAGTCAGTTGCGGTGTGAACGGGGCTTTAAGTCAATGCAAAGATGCGAATAGACATCCTCCGGCGCGATCCGCACGATTGAAGCGGTGGGAATTACCTGGCACGAATTAAACGATTCTCACGTTTATTTTCGCCAAAGTTTAGATTTTTCAACTCGTGCGAATCACGTGTCAAAACGGCAGAAACGTTCAATTCGTGCCGTGTCATTCGCACCTCTTCAATCGCGCTGATCGCGCCGCAGGATGTCTATTCGCATCTTTGCATCGACTTAAAGCCCCGTTCACACCGCAACCGACTTTTTCCGTTGGTTGTCGCTTGCGAAATTCACTTCTGATTGGTATAAAGTTGAAGAATTCTCAACTTTTGTCGCTTGACATTCCCGCATTCTGTCGTCGGTGGTCACTGTCACTCGTGTTGCCAAAAGTCGCTAGCTCTCCGTTGAAAATGCATGGGATTATGGCGATGAAGCTTCATTCGTGTCTGGTGTGAACGCACCATAAATCATTCTAATTACTGGGATGAACGTTTATAGTTCGGATATAAACTTTGATGTCTATGGTAGTGATCAAAATAGAGCAAATCAGCTTTTGAACAAGTGCTTTAAGTGAAGTTTGTGTCGATTGCAGGGTTTCTCTTCTAGGTGTCAACAAGTGAATGTTAAAAATATATATATTTGGTGCGGAATCATTCATTCGAGTAATTCCTTCAAAAACGCTGATTCATCCTGTTATGAAACAAAGAGTCATTGAATCATTCATTCAAACCACTTTTTCATAATTTTAAAATGTGTGTGTATTGTACATGTGTGTGAACCTGGAGCACAAAACAAGTGTCAATTTTTCTAAATTGAGATGTATATATACATCATCTGAAATCTGAGAATGGTGCAGTTCTTCCCGAAGCTGATGTTTGTGTTTGTGCAGAACGCTGATGATAACTGCTACCCTGACGGCCGAGAACAGCCAGCGCTCGCCTTCGTGGTGGAGAAGGACTGCATCACCATCCTGAACAACGAGTGTGGCTTTGAGGAGAACAACGTCCGTGCCATCTGTGACGTGGGCCGCAGCACCAAAGGAAAACACAAATATGGCTACATCGGTACTTTAATTATGTTTCTTTATCCATGTTTGGTTGTGCTTTTGTCCTGCGCAAAATATCGAAATAAAATAACAAATGTACAGATTATGATCTGCATATCACGATTTTAATATTTCAAGGTACAAAATAATAAAAGTAGCAGAATAGACTGGCACTGTTACCTCAGATGAGTGCTTTTCAGTGTTATTTTAGTATTACATTATAGTTTTTAATTTTAAAGTATTAGTCATTTTGTTGCATGTTTTTCTCTTTTGTTTTCCATTTTTTATTTATTTATTTTTTTTGTGTTGCTTGAGTACATTTAGTTAAAATAAACGCAAATGAGAAATTCTGCCTTGTCAGCTAGCTTATTAATTTTTTTAATTTTTTTTTTGTTTCGGTAAATGTTTTTCTTTTAAGTAACAGATTTTTTTAATGTGTGGTTTTAGTTATTACTATAATAACCCTCGTGCTTGTGCACCTATGATTGTATTTATTGGCTAAAGATCATGAAACATGTTTAAATATCAATTAAATTGCACACTTTAATATCATGCAACCCTAATTTGAAAACACTGTCCTAATAGCAGTGTGTTATTATTGTTACCTAAAATGTAAAAATAAAAATCTATAAGTGAAATAAAAATGTATAAAAACGATATATATACATTTAAAAATATATGTAATTAAATTATTAAATTATCAAAAACACTACTATAACTCAAATTAAAATGGAAAATATATATATATTTTTTTTATGTGTACTTTATTAGCACGCTAACGATCTTTCATAATGATTGATGCATGTATTAATTGAAATGACCCGAGCTGACCAGAGGAGACGGATCTAAAGGAACAGTGTCTGTGGTGTTTTGTTATTTACAGGTCAAAAGGGCATTGGCTTCAAATCAGTCTTTAAAGTCACCGACTGTCCGGAGATCCACTCCAATGGTTTCCACATCCGATTTGACAAGAACAGCGGCCCCATGGGATACATCCTGCCTCACTGGGTGGATCAGGAGCGTCCCGTGAGCGCTGACGCCAGAGAGATCGCAGAACAGAGGTTAAACAAACCCACAAGATTCACAAGCCCGGTTCCACAGACAGGGCTTAGCCTAAACCAGGATTAGGTCATAGCTCAATTAAATTATTTTTATAAACATTTCTTAGAAAAAAGCATTACTGGTGTGCACCTCAAGACAAAACAAAGCACTGCCATGTTTCAAGATCAGTCAATGCGAGTTTCTTTCAGTTGAAACGGCTCAGATTTACATTTTAATCATAAAGCCTGGACTTTAGATTTCTCACTCTGCCAGAAAATGTGCTTAAACACTTTTGGTGTCCATATTACATCATCTTTTTTTAGAAAAAACATTAAATTATGCGTAATCACTTGCATCAAAGAGTAAGCACATGTAATTAATTAATACTGAAAAAAGAAAAAAACTAAAATATATTCAAAATTAGAAAGTTTATATATATTTTTAATTCATTAAATATATTTTTTAATGTATTTAATATGCATAACATTTTGTAAAAAAATTTAAAATATTTACTTGCATTATTTTATTTAGGAAGACTTCGTGGTTAGAGATCAGAATATTGTTGAGTCTTGAATTGCTTGAAGCTACTCGTGTAAAAATAGAGTTCAGACGTCACACAGTTGCCTTTTTTTTTTTTTTTTTTTTGCATTATTGTTATGAAACGGCTCTTTGGTGTCTATTTTTCTTCTAGATGGGCTACAAAGATCCACCTGCCCCTGCGCTCCGAGAGCTACCAGACTAAAAACCTCTTCCATGACGTTCATCCCTCTCTCCTGCTCTTCCTCCATCGCCTTCGCTCCATCTCCATCTTCAATGAGGTGAAGACCTGCTTCTTGCATCACCACCCAAAAACAGCTCCTTCTGTAACCCTAGAAAGCCTGCTGTGTTATATTTGGAGCCGTTAAAGCAGTCACACACAATCTACTCCATGCTTTCTGTCGTCTCATTGGTATTTTTGAGACCCTATGAGCCAGAAATGCCTGATGCATCAGATATGATGTTCTTTGACTGTCATGTGTTTGTTTAATCCTCAGGCTGAGAAGCGTTTGGTGTCGATGACGCGGCGTGATCTGAGCCATAACATCCTGGAAGTGGCACACACCGGTGGAGAAGAGCGATGGCTAGTGGTCAAGAGAATGCTTTATCCTAAAAAGGCAGGTGTTGCACACAATTATCAGCTCGTGTATGGGGAAATGCACTAAATCGAAGTGAAAGAAGCCAGACTTGCTTCTGTATTGTTTTCCTTGCGTCCTGTCCCAGTTTTGCCATCTTTTAATTGGCCTCTGTTTGGTTCTCATGACATGTTTGGGGACGTTATGCAAGCGTTCAGTGCTTTATACCTCTGAGGAACTAAGTGTTGGTGCAAGGGAGATGATTAGTAAAGTGTGGTGAATGTGTTTCTTGCAGAGATTCACTGCACTTTCTCTCCGTCTCCTTTGTGAAATGTATTTTACCTCTAGTTTTAGTGCTTTGTAACTCACAGAAATGCATTTTAAAGGCTAGTAGACTTTAATACAACTAACAGCAGCTGTTGAGATATTTTACAATGTTGTTCAAAATTAGAGTAAAGACAAAGGATTTCAAAAGGTTTCAATGAAATGCTGCTCTTTTGAACTTTCTATTAGTCTGTGAATCCTGAAAAATTAAATGTATCACGGTTTTCACAGAAATATTCAGCAGTGCATCTGTTTTAACATTAATAATAATCAGAAGTGCTTCTTGAACATCAAATGTGCATATATCTTTGTCATCCTATAATTATCACTTAATAACCTTAATATCAACCTTGCTAAATGTAAATTAGGAAATCTCTAAATATCGATCTAAATTTAGCATTGCTCTTGAAGCACTTGATTCATTGTAATATATAAATATATATATATATATATATATATATATATATATATATATATATATATATATATATATATATATATATATATACAGGAGCATCTAAAAAAAATTAAATATTAATATTAATTTAATGTAATTTAATTAAAAAAGCAGAGTTTCTTATAGATTCATATATTCTAGATTCATTGCACACAAACTGAAATATATCGAGGTTTTTTATTTTTTATTCTGATGGCTAAGACTAACAGCTAAGGAAAATTTTGTATCTAAATTTCATGCAAACATCATTATTAAAAAAAAAATATTGAAATATTTCATTTTTTGTGCAATAAATGTAGAATATATATTTCCTTTTTTTTATTAAATTACAAAAAATAAATAACTTTTCCATGATATTAACATTTTCAATCATGTTGTTTCTGGATCCCACCTTGACTCATGATTGTGTGTCTGTGTGTGTGTGTGTCTGTGTGTGTGTGTGTGTGTGTGTGTGTGTGTGTGTAGATTAAAGATGAGGTGGAGTCGACAGAATTGGCTCTGGCGTTCCAGCTCAGTGACTCGTCTTCCTGTGACGTGAAGCCTCAGAAGCAGCCCGTCTTTGCCTTTCTTCCACTTCGCAGCTTCGGCTTCCGTTTCATCATCCAAGGTTTGACACGTGCTTCTGTGCATCACGCTTATATTAAACCTGATGTGATCACGATTATCGCATCTCACATCAGTCACACATTAGATAATTACTAAGTGTGGTTCAACTCGAAGTTATAAAAGAAGTAAAACTAAACAAATGTTTTTGTCATTTTAATGAGTTATCTTTTTTAATTTTTATATGAGTTTTTATTAGGTTTAATGTTGATATCAAGCTGAAATCAAATACATTCATGTATTTATTTTATTTCATTTAATGTTGAATTAGTTATAAGTACTAAACATTTATGGTTTTGGCTTTAATTCTAGTTTTAAATTAAATTAAATTCATGCATTTAGCAGATGCTTTTATCCAAAGCGACTTACAGCGACTTACAGTGCTTTCATGCTAACATATACAAAAAAAAAAAGACAAAAAAACTAAACAAAAAAAAACTAGACAAAAACACACCGAAACGTTAAATGAAATAAAAGTGCAATCCTATGATGTATGGATAGCATGCATCATGTTGGTCTCGTTGTGTTGCCGTTTGTAGGTGATTTTGACATCCCTTCCTCCAGAGAGGATGTGGACCGGGACAGTTCCTGGAACCAGTGGCTTCGCTCTGAGATCCCACAGCTGTTTGTACACGCCATGGACGTCTTCAGTGTAAGAGCGGAGTGGAATATGATGTTCCTTGCATGCATTAGCATTTAAACTCCAGCTTCAGATGAAGGTCAAGACTCACAGTCTGTTTAAGGAGCTGCTTTTAGTATGAAAAAAGAAAAAAATGGCACTTATGCATCATCCAGATGTATATTTCTAGCGCTAATGAGCACATGCAATGTCAATCCCACAGCAACACCCAGAGTTCAGCGGGCTCGGAGGCCTCTGTTACTTCATGCAGTTCATCCCTCAACCAAGCGAGATCCTGGACTTCTTCAACCCAGTGGCCAATCAGATCATTCAGCTGCTGAAGGGCAAAGCTTGCCTTCCTGCCAAAGAGGACAGCGGTAGGTACCACAGTCTCCTCTAAGGGACAGTATTTGCACATTGGAATTGATTTAACCAGCAAAGGTTTTTAATTATTTATTTTTTTAATTATTATTTTTTTTTTGCATGTTTTTGGGAGTAAAACTATATAATTACCTTATAAAATGCATGCATATATTTTTTTCAAATGCATGTTTAACCAAATAATTCAATCAATCAGTGTTATGTTTATAGGTGAAGTTTATGTATTTACACAGCAGCAAGGCATATTTATTAAAAAATAAAATTATAAAAAAAATATAAAAATAAAAAATACAGGGTAGGGCTGCAGTTTTATGACAAAAATCATTATTGCTGATTATTGCTGTTGATATGTTGACTAATTAAATGCATAAATGTGTTTTTGAATACCTGCACAGACAAAACAAGCAAAGAACTGTTTATCAGTTAGTTTATTGCCTTTTATGCATAAAAAAAAACAGAGGCTTCATGTTAATTATTTCAAAGCATGACAAAACGCTTATTCAAACTGGAAATAAATTATATTCAGAGAGAAGGTTCCTATATATTAGATTGTTTATACCATAGGACAAAAAATAAATAAATCACAAAACAAACAATTGCAACTTTTTATATAACATTTATACTTTTTCTCAAAATGCATAATTTTCTCACAATTCAGACTTTTTACATCGTGCAACTGTGAAAATTTTATTTTATTTTTTCCTTTAGAAAGATGACTTTGTCTCACAGTTCTCACTTTTTTCCTCTGAATTCTGACTTGGCTTCTTGTAGTTGTGTTTTTTTTCTGCTGTAGTTAATTACCCTTTATTCCTTTTCACATGTTTTAATCGTATCAGACGTTATAGATTTAGTTTTGTTTAGATTTACTTTTTGCCCTTTATATTTGTGGAGCATTTTTTGTCAATTTTTGCTCTAAGATGATATTTCGAGTGATTGAAGTATAAGCTGACGCCTGTGTCTTCAGAGGGCCGAGTGGAGTTCAAGCAGCCTTCCCAGCTGGCCGTGTGTCAGGACCGTCTGATCCAGGACGTGATTGGAGGAGAGGATCTGTGCAGAAGCCTGAGTCTGTCTTACCTGCCTCCTGCGCTGCAGTCCCGTCTGTCCAGCTCTCTGCTGACCGCGCTGGGCGTTCACCGTCTCCGAGCCAGCGAGATCATCACGGTCACCTGTGCCATGGCCAGAGAGCTGGTGCAACACGGCCGGCTCCAGACAGGTCTCTTCTGCTCTGACTCTGTGCAGAAACCTGCGGGTCTCACTGATCAGCTGGTTTACGATCGTGTGTTTGTCTTTTCTGCTCAGAGCATGATCTGAAGAAGCTGGCCAAGCTGTTGGTGTGTGACTTCCGCGCGCTGGAGCCGGAGTACGATGTTGACGCCCTGCTCCAGTCCCTCAAAGACATTCCCATGATCCCTCTGGCCAACGGAAGTGTGGTTTCTCTGAGTTCAGAGGGAGTTTTCTTTCCTCTCAGTG
Organism: Carassius gibelio; assembly: GCF_023724105.1. Classification (NCBI taxonomy): domain Eukaryota; kingdom Metazoa; phylum Chordata; class Actinopteri; order Cypriniformes; family Cyprinidae; genus Carassius; species Carassius gibelio. The sequence goes on along the minus strand of NC_068407.1, from coordinate 20,232,547 downwards.
ATGTGACGCAAGCTCAAACAGGTGATTCATATTGAATGCAGCCAACCCATCATTATTACTCATTATTGAGAATATTGTCTGGTTTTGCTAAATTTCAACAATTAAAATAGTTTTTATTAATAATGTATTTATAGATAAATATTTTTACTTCAGTAAATAAATAATAATATATATATATATATATATATATATATTTGCATGCACTTAAATCTCAGATTGATTTCAGCAGAGTCTCAAGGTTGCATCTGTGCATGTTAAGGTTAAGTGTTGCAACTCAGATATGGAAAAAATGGTATCATGCCATACTTAAACTCAGCATTTCTAATAGATTAAGATATTGTAACGTAACATTCAAAATTTTATTTCATCCATTAAAAGTCTATGAAAAAAAAAAAAACTTAGATTCTTCAGAAAATTGAGGAAGGGATTGTAAAAGCAATCCATATAGATGCAACCGTTTAATAAAAGTCTTGTAAGGAGATATAAACACTGTCATGTGATATAATATATAAATGTCATCAACATAAATGCATAGAGCATATCAAATATAGTCAATGCAAGCTCAAACATGTGCTTGACATTCATGTTTATTTAGCCTCTGTAGATCTAGTTCATCTAAAACATGTTTAATGCTTGTGTAGTCTTGTATTCAGTCAGCAGTTGTTTTTCATGTCTGCTCTCGTATGTGGAGCTGATCCTCTTCATCTCCTTCTTACTTCCTGAACCAATAAAGTGAGTCACAGGAGAGAAAGCGCTCGAGCAAGTCACTACGTGCGTCACTGCAGTCAAAAAACGGGGTTTTTGTGAATGAAACACCAACTTGAGATGAATTTGTCCTCTAAGATCTTTACTTTTACCTCTAATCTCAGTTTTGACTCAAGCTTCCACACTCGCTTTCTATTAAATGTTAATAAACGACCCGTTTTATTCTATGGCTGCTGTCAGATAAGTCATAAGAGATTCTGGTTAAAAATATAAAGCCATGCTGACGCCTGTGTATCAGGTAGAGACACATACATCAACTAAAAGCAGGGAAATGATTAATTAAACATCAGTATCGGTGCCCAGAGGGTCTGGGAAGTGGGTCACGCAGCTGTTCGTGTGCACTCATGCGTCCTGACTCTGTAGATCTACAGGCTCTCTACAAGGACCTGAACATCGTGGAGCCGCGGCTGCTGGCGTGTCTGGATGAACTGGGGAACTCGCAGGTTCGGGAGCTGCTCCGGAGACTGAACGTCCACGAGCTGGAGCCACAGCAGGTCCTGCAGCAGCACATCTACCCGCTGCTCAGGAGCAAAGCCTGGGAGGTCAGAGACACTTTTATCCAAAGCGCTCTTGATGCATGAACAGCTGTTCAATAGTAATGGCTCTCATGGGATTAGAACCTACACACTTTCCACTTTTTCCAATCCCAATCTTTAATCACTCAGTCAAACCACCTCTATTTAATTCAACCATTTGCATTTGCTTCATAAGAGCTTCCAGTGGTTCACATTGTGGATGCATGATATTCTGATATCTGATAAGCCAATAATTAGTTTAATTGTATTATACAGTTTAAAACATCGATTAATATGCAATAAAAAAATGCAATTCATTAAAAATGTGTTAGTTTAGTAATTGCATGTCATTTAGTCAATTAAAGTTAATTAAAAATGTATAATATGTTGTCTTAATACAATACAAATAAAACACTAAAAACTGATATCAGTGATTTCGATTACAGTTATTGAAATGTACATTTAAAATGTAATTAATTAAATTGCATTCATTAAAATCAAAATGTATTAATTTATTAAATGCATTTAAAATGTTAACTGTTTTGTCTCTTGCATTAAAAATAAACACTAAAAACTAAAATCAGTCTTTTAAAAAGTATCTGGGATGGGTGTTTGTTTTGAAATTTACAAAAGATTATATTTAACAGTGCTAATGAATTATTACTTTTCTAAATATTAACTTTGAGCATTTAGACCAAGATTTATCCATTTTAATTGCATATAAAATTAAAATATGATTATGTAAATACAATCAAATAGATTGAAATAGTTAATGATAAACTATGGAATTATTTTTTGAGTGCAGAAATTTTATTTATAACTGACAAATGTCACATTAATTTTATTAGTTTATTAAATATGTGTGTTTATGCACCTTATACTAGTGGTCGACCGATATCTGTTTTTTGAAAGACGATGCCGATATCTTGGAAAGCATGGGACTGATATGATAAATAAATATTTAAGACAAATACAATATAAAAAAAAATGGACTAAGATTTTCGAACACATTGGCCAAGCAGAAAAACTTTTCAGCCGATGCGATATTTAAAAAATGCCAAATATCGGCCGATATATCGGCCTTGGTGATGTATGGGTCGACCACTTCCTTTTACATAAAAACTATAATTTAAATGTAAGTGGAGTGTAGATGATGGCTAAAAAATAAAAGTATAATATTGGACAGTAACCAGTAGGGTACAGAGATATATCGTGCATCTGTAGTTCACCCGATCTTTTCTTACAGCTCAGCTTGCTTAGTCTGTGTCCTTTAAACTGAATTACAACCATGTTGGAATATGATTTACAAGTACTTGGGTGATTCATAACCGCTCCAGATGTTCATCAAGCGTGTGAAATGCATTATGTGCTGTCATCTATTATGAATGTTCCTCATGTTCTTATTTAATGCACTCTCCTTCTAGAAAAAGCCCGAGGATATCGTCATCAGTTACCTGGTGTTCATCAAACTGCACTCTCAGGATCAGGATTACAGGAGCCTCGTCACAAACATCCCTGTGCTGACTAACAAGGGCTTCCTCTGCCCCGCCGAGCACAAAATACACTTCTCCAAAGAGTACGGCAACATCCACCTTCCCAGTGTGCTCCCCGGTAAACACAAATAATTACAAAAAAAGTAAAAAATTAAATAAATAAATTATATATATATCTAATTAAAAAAAAATATATATATATTTTTTTTTTTATGGCAACACTTTATTTTGAGGTGTCTTAGTTTAACATGTTACCTGTACATACTATCATAATAACAAGAAATTATGCATAATTGCAAGCAAGTAACCCTAAGCCAAACCCTAAACTCAAACCTTAGACTCTTAACTGTTCTTTAGTTTAAAAAAAAAAGTATTAAGTATAAAACATATTTGAAACTATACATTATAGTGTTGCAATGGCTGAATTCATTTGTAGCAACTTCACAATTTTAAAGTATAGATTTTACTTATTTAGACAAAATAGTGTAGCAATGGGATTTTAATATTTAATTGATACAATAATTCAAACTCCAGTTCTTTAAATAAATCTGCTCCCGTAATCATTGCTGTATGATTTTAGATCAGAAATTCTGATTCAAAAAATGCACGCACTGAAATTTCAGCATATGCAATGGAATAAAGTTCTAAATCTGTGATTTATCCCAAATTATGGATTCACTCATGAAATGAAGCGGTGAACTAGAAGTCTTTAGAAAAGCATGAAATGTGCATGAGCAGGGAGTCTTGTGCGGTGGGATGGAGGTGTTTCATCAGCAGTTGTGTGTGTGTGCTAGGTGTGGACTGGGTGCTGCTGGACGCTTGCTATCTGAGGGCCGACCGAGACCAGAGCGGATGGAGAGACTTCTTCAGTGCGCTGGGAGTGAGAGACCTGCTCATCTTCAGGAAGGAGAAGCGCACCTTCACCTCCTCTCAGCTGGTGAGACGTGCTGACGGATCCGTGTGTGTGTGTGTGTGTGACGGTCAGACTCAAGCATGTCACCGCGAGGAAATCTAACGAAGCACGTTATGTGTGCAGAACAACAGAGCGATCAGAAGCAGCCTCTGCTTCAGCCAATCACTGCTCTCTCTGCTGCAAGCAATATTGGCACTAACTGGTTGCAATAAAAAGGGCAAGTTGAAGCTGCACTCCTCGAAGCTGCTGTTTAACATCCTCTCTCATGATGACTTCAGTCTTTAATAACACATTGCTCAAAATTCTCGGCAATTCCAGACATGTCATTATGCAACCATGAATCACAGCAAACATTGATCTGATTTTCCATCGCTCAAGTATGGCTTTAACTGTGCCTGAACACACACACACACACACATCACAGTGCTTTGAAGGTCATGTTAAGAAACCACTGTCCACTTTTTACCAGTTTGGAATGTAAAATGTAAATAAAAATAAATTGGTAATTTAAAGTTACATTTAAAAATATATTATATTTTTCTAAATGCATAAATAAAACCCTTCCTTATTAATAAAAATAAATTAAAAAAATTGTGTATTAATTAAAATTATATTTAAATGTATATTATTTTGTTTAAATGCATCAAAAGTAAACCGATAAAAACTAAAATAAGCCTTTTTAAAAGTTATTAGAAATCAAAATTACAATGTGCAGTATATAAAGAGATTTTTCTTGTGTATTTAGTTTTGTATCAACCGTCCTAAACAGTCAGTATTCACTTTGTATTTAGGTCAGTAAATGACATTTAATGGCAATTAAAACATTTAAATATTCACAGAATATTGGTAAAATAAAAAATAAATAAAAAAGTTTAAATTGATGTAATAAAATAAATAAATCTAAAACTTGTATAAACTGTATAGACATTTAAAAATAAAATAAATGTAGAAAATATAAAAATGTGAATGCATTTAACTAGAAAATGCATTAGACAGATGTGTTGTGTATCTTGTATTTATACTGTAAACATCAGTCAGAGGTCAGAGTGCAGGATCTGCTAGTAAATCTGCATTGACTTCATCCAGACGCTGTCATTAGCAGATGAGTGTGAGTAACCTGTGGTGTGTGTGTGTGTCAGGCGTCCAGCCCGTGGGCAGTGGAGAGCAAGCCGTGGTCCAGGCCTGCGGATGGACAGTATGTCATCGAGGATCAGCACTGCGCTGAGTTTCATACGCTGGCCACTGCAGATCATCTGACCGCTGACAGCAAACTCCAGCAGAGACTAGCTCTGATCAGCCTTCTGGACAAGAACTGGGACACCGGGTAAATCAACACGCTTTATACACGCTCCATACTAAACTATTCATTTAGTCATACATGCACAGACACACACACACACACTTCTAAGTATTTCTATACACAATACAGCTATTATAACACATGCATATAAAAGCAAAAATCCACCTGGAAGGGATATTTTATATATATTTTTTAAATGATCTCTTTTGTTTACTAATACTTTATAAATCTTCTAATTTAAAAATCCTGTTAAATGCAATCTTTAATAAATGTAAAAAATATATACTGCATTTACTTATAATCTTATTACTCCATGTATAATATGAAATATTTATATATTTTATATTGCATACATAAAATAGCTGCATAAAATCAGCACCTAATAAAAAACTGTGTAAAAAGCCATAAACCATTTTTTTAATACTCTACATTCTTAATTTTATTATAAGTATGTATTTATACACACACTTCTGTTTTAATTATATTTAATTATATTATTTTATTTATACAAATGTATTATAATTATTTTGCTGGCTCTTAATACTAATACTTTAATAATAATACTATTAAATTTAATATTTAATAAGTTAAAATATTATTATTATACTGTACATTATAATATTAAAATTAAAAAATATATATATTTTTTGACAATGGTGTAGAATTTTAGCAAATTAATTTTAATATTTTAATGTCTGAATAATTCAAACTAATAACACCAGAGTTTTCCAGTGAATAGAATCAGCTGTTTTGTTGATGAATTAGACTCTGCTGGATTGTTTTGGCATATATTTGAAAATGATCTTTTCCTCATCTCATTCAGTTTAGACTACGAAATCACAACTCGGGTTAAAAAACTTTTTTTTTGCATGGCTTTGGTCATTTAGCAGCGGAGGAGCATTGCAGACAAATAGCAACCCAGGAAATGCTGTCATAATGCATCATGTCACTATAATGAGAAAACACTATAATGAGCTCCTAAACTCAGACGTAATGTCCTAATCCTACACCAATCACAGCTGCTTGTGGAGAAATGCACTCCACTTCTGCTCAATCTGCCACGTTTACTGCTAACAGCGCTCTAGTCCAGATTATTCAGACTCTCCGGCTGCGGCTGTGTAGAGATGGATATTAGTCTGGCATGCAGGTCACCGTTTGCTTTTGATCTTTTTTTGACCTCATAAGCTTTTAAAAGGGGAAAATATTGTGCCGCGTTAGGTCTTGCATGGACGGATTTGGCCCGGTTATTTAATGGACTGTGTATGATGACTGTAAAACCACGTCAGATGCTATTTGGGAAGCATGCATCTCTATTCTCGGTGGTTTGGTTTTATAATGCTCTGGTGGAGATGTTGTTCAGATGCACTCATGAGATGTGTGTGTGTGTGTGTGTGTGTTTGAACTGCTGCGGTGTGACTCATCACACTGTCCTCTGCCTTATGTTCATATTATGTGCATAGTCTTATATGTGCACAAAAAAAAGAAAAAAAATGTTTGGTGCATACACTACTTTTCTAAAGATTGGAGTCAGAAGTAATTATAACCGAAATAAATATTCAAGTATGCATGTTTTTTTTTTTTTTTGTATTTAAGTGTATTTGGTTAATTAAATTGAATATTTAATTATATATCTATCCTTCTATATATATATATATATATATATATATATATATATATATATATATATATATATATAAACTTAGAATAAATATAAACTGAATTTATATATATATATATATATATATATATATATATATATATATATATATATATATATATATATATATATATATATATATATTAGGGGTGTAACGATACGCGTATTCGTATTGAACCGTTCGGTACGACGCTTTCGGTTCGGTACGCGGTACGCATTATGTATACCGAACGGTTCGTTGGAGTATTTAATTATATTTGAAAAAAAAAAAAAAAAGAGAGAGAGAGAAATATAATGATATGCGTTCAACAAGGTAGCCCAATAACCCAAACAACGTAACAGGCAACGCCCCTGACACTCCCGAAGAAGAAAAAAACACCATCTTATATGTTTATGTTAGGCTACTCAGCAGGCGCTCGCTCACTCAGTACGCGCTGAAGGCTCGTTGCAAAATAGCCAATGCGTTTAACAGACTAGAAATGAGAAGATCCTCCAATAACCAACAGGTCTGGTGTTTGGGTGCACTTTGGATTCCCTTTAAGCTATAATGGTGATGGCAAGAGAGTGGTTTCCTTTCCAAAGCGCTCGGGCAGAAACGCTCATGAGGCGTCTGTCTTTGCTAAGCAACAATGACGTGCTCTCTCCATGAGACGCGGAAATTTCAGCGAAGGATAAATGGATTTGCAGCTCTAAAAATCGCTTGCAGTAGCTCTGCTACTAAATTTATTTCAAAATTGCAATCCATATACAACTATGATCAGCTGATCCTTCATCTTGGCTGAGCTCTCAACGTTGTTACGGGAAAGGATGAAGCTGATTGGTTGGTTCTTGTCACATGACCCGCGGTGCGCTTGCGGCATTCTGAAAAGTTGAGATGTTTTTACATTTTGCTGTATCTAAAACGTATCGAACCGAACCGAACCGAACCGTGACATCAGTGTATCGTATCGAACCGAACCGTGAATTTTGTGAACCGTTACACCCCTAATATATATATATATTCGTCAAGGTGAGGCAGGCTATGTAACGTAAAAAATGACATAATCAGGCCGCCGAATGCAACATGTTTATTAGCCTAACTTTCAAATAGACGGAAAAAAAAACATTTTCTACTATGGTTCATTTCTTCATTCGGATCTATTTGCGATCCATTCCATTCTAAACAAACAAAGCATATGTTTCGTCCTTGTTTCATTATAGATTAAGATAATAATTCATAAATGCACGCATAATTATCAGTGAACTTGATAAAAGTTGCAGATATGTTTTACATGCATGCACAAACAAATGCCTTTCAACTTATGTGTGCAAAATTCAGAATGAAATGAATGTGCAGCAATTTGTACAAATAGAGATTCTAGGTCTACTATACATGTTGTAGCCATTAAATGAGCTTATTTAGTTTAATATTTGTTAAAATATTATAATGTTATTTTTTAATTTATGTTGATTATGAAAAGTGAACCGCACGAGTAAGATAAGATGCGCAATATCGAGAGACATGGAGCGGGTCAGACATGATTTTGACCACTTAATTAAGTTTTGTTTAGTAGAAATACTTTTTTGAAGTGAATTTCGTTTTGTATAAATTGTATCTTAATTGTAATAATTTTTTTTATCAACCAATTGCCTGGATTTAATACATAAGAAGCAAATATAGCAGACGACAGGCCTAATCATGCAGGCGCCCTCGCGGCCACTTGCATTGCTAGTGAACTGGAGTGCATCTCATCCTAATTTAACGAAACTCAGCATAGGCCTCACAGACATGAAATATATCTTAAGAAAGCTTGAAATGTCTTTTTAACAATTTAAAACGAAATTTTTTTTTTTACCTATGCTAATTACACATTAAATTCAGGTAGGCTACTGAGTCGCTGTCCTCAGTGTCCAGAAAAGCGCAGAAACGGAGATGAAAGGGGAACCCGTTTTTATTTACTTATTTATTTTTTTGGCTTATTTTAACTGGCCCATCCAGTTTTCTGGAGGCCCACCTACAATCAAAATCCTGGCGCCGCTAGTGCTTTGCAGCGGTCTGATATCAAGAAATAACAGACCGCATTCCACATTGGAATTCAACCAAGCCATGTAATAATGTTTAATAACTTTCAAACGAGCCTGTTCCTTCATAACATAGCCAAAGTTCGGTGTATTTTTGCTTTATACATTTTAGGCTTATTCTCAAATTCAGATTGTGTTAGGGGGGGCGGGATTATTAGGCAATTTTATTCGGACAATTTGACCGGAGAGATTTAATTTTGTCGGACATTTCATTTTTTTCCGGGCAATTACCGGACAACGGAAACCCTGATATATATATATATATATATATATATATATATATATATATATATATATATATATATATTAAAAAACCTATTTCTGTTAGCTATTTCTTCTGCCATTTTACTGCAACATATCTTATTATCATTTAGTTTAACATAAAGTACTAAAATAACTAACACCAAACGAACTAAAACTTATTAGAAGACAATATATAGACATAAAAAAATAACTAATAAAATGATAGCAAAAACAACACAATTACGAAGTAACAAAAATTGAAATAAAACAAAATCTAGAAATCTTAATTAAAATATTATATTTAAATAACACTGGTCTGTTCCACATTTAACTAATTTATTAAAATAAATAATTCATAATTGAGAATCTTTTTGACCAATTTAGAACTACTAATAGTTATTAACTTTTGAAAAACATTTTTTCTTTATTACAATTTTTTTTTTTGCATGTAACCATTAAAGAAAATGCAACAGAAAGATGTTAATTTATTTATTTTGTATTTTTTGCATTGCAATGTAAGCACAATGTAAGTGGATTAAAAAAAAAAAAAATTTTCAATGATAAACGTAATAAGCGTTAGTATAAAATATCTGGCTATAATGCAACATTAATTTTGGCCCAACGCCCTCAATCAATATGTTTGGGACGATCTCTTATTATCTGATGGAAAGCCTCTTGTTCATGCGAGCCTGTGCTGTTGTGTTCCAGAGAGAAGTACTCGCAGTATCTCTGGGTTCAGGTCTGTGACAGTCAGGGTCGCTCTGTGAGAGAGGCCAGATCCTCCTTCTACCATCAGCTCACACAGCTGTCCTGGATCCCCGCTCGCAGACCGCCCTGGGACGACAGCCGACCCGCTTCATACCTACAGCCCAGTTCTGTCTACATCTTCTCTGCAGAAGTGCACCGGCTGCTCGGCTCCCACGTCGATTACGCACACGGTGCTCAGATGCCCAGTGAATTCACCAGAGCCATAGGTACGGATTACCAACCTTCAGAATTAAAATCAGCTCTGTATTAAGAGTCGAGTTAAAACCTGCAACAATCACAATAACACTTGCCGATCAGCATGTGATCTTAAAAGCTCAAAGCTTCAGTATTACATGTGTTAAGACGGGATTGATTTGTAGTCACTATGGAATCAAAATAAACCCTTTTAATTTTCTTGATGCATACTTAAGTAATGCATACGTAATGCATTCAAAGTCTGATATGTGCTATTAATTGATGCACAAATAAAACTAAAAAAAATAATGTTTGGTGCATGCACTACTTTTCTAAAGATTGGAGTCAGAAATAATTATTAAAGATATAAATATTAAAGTATGCATACGTTTTAAAAAAATAAATGAATGCTTTAATTCATCAAGGACACATTAAACTGATCAAAAGTGGCGGATTTCTATTCCAATTGTCATCCGTGAATCCTGAAAAAATAAAATGCATCACAGTTTCTACAAAAATATTAAGCAGCACAACCGTTTTCAACATTGATAATAATCAGAAATGTTTTTTGAGCAGCAAATCATCATATTATTCTGATTTCTGAAGATCATGTGACACTGAAGACTGGAGGAATGATGCTGAAAATACAGCATTTTTACATAGATCCTCATAGAAAACAGCTATTTTAAATTGTAATATTTCAAAATTTTTCCATTTTTCTTGATTGACTAAATACAGCCTTGATGAGCTGAAGAGAATGCTTTAAGATGCAACAAAAAAACCTGTCTCTGTTGGTGTTTGATGTAAATGCAGGAATGAGACACACCGTGCATGTGGAGGACATGATTGGCTATCTGAAGCGTTGGTGCGTGAAGGTGTCTGAAGATCCGTCTGAGGATCCTGAAGGAGCACATTTCACTACTACAGTCGATCACATCCATGCAGTCTATCGATACCTGTCCGCCGAGTGCACGAGCATCAAGCTCCGAGACCTGTTCCAGCACGCACCTGCTGTCTTCATCGAGTACGACAGGTCAGATACACAGATCTGGCTCTTAACCCTCAGATTCCTTCAGAGAAAGCTTGCATGTTCATCTGTGCTGCTCTGTTCTGATGCAGGAAGGATGACTGGTGCTCTGGGCGTTTCTATCATCTGAAGGAGGTGTGCTGGTCTGATCCCACAGCCATGTTTCACAGATACAAGGAGCTGATTCGACGGGCTGACAGCGGCATACAGGAGCCCAGAGTCCTCGCACCCTTTTATAATAATCTGGAGGACATGAAGAAATTTTTCAAGGTCTGTTTTTAAGGTTTTGTCATTAAAGTTATTGCCATCAACTGAGAAATCAGCTGTATTACATTTTAGTATTTTTTTAATTAATAACCGTTGTACATGTAGACATCACAGGCTTGTAATATACAGTATGGTGAATGGATGTTTATTTAGAGATTTGCAATACATTTAACAATGTTATTAAATGATTATTGTTTTTAATGAGTAAATCCGATGACCACAAAGGAAATCTAAATGTTAAAACATGCACAAGTAGATATCCAATTATGGTTGAAATATATTACCGTTGTACAGTAGAATGCACTTTAGCAAAAGTAATATTTACAATAATAATAATATAATTAGGAATTCCTCCTTTAGTTTTTACAAAAACATTTATTGTTCGAAATTATATCTGAATGATTAAGTAGTTCAAGTTTTTGTACATTTAATTAATGCATTTTTTGATAATAAAATTGCATTAAATCTTAAAACCCAGTATCCAGAAAATGTAAAAATGCAACATGGAATTTCTTAAAAAAAAAAAAAAAAAAATTAATAGGGAACTATTATTCCTAATTGTTTCTTTAGATGATTTAATTGATTAGACATTATTTTTTTATTTAATTTTTTTAATTAAACCATTAAAACAGAATCCAGAGAAAAAAAAAAATATATATATATATATATAATTTATGTTTAAACACAAAAAAAATGCCACCAAAACACCACTAAAACAGAATCTAGAAAATAAAAAAATTTAATGGACTTTTTTTTTTTCATAACTCCAAATTTCAGCTACATAATTGAATCGACATAAGATGGCTCCATTTAATACATCAAGAACAGAAATAAATGAATTGTAAGGAATCTTTCTGATCATTGCAGTCTCTGAATGTGCAGTCCAGTCCGTCTATGCATCAGTACGTGTCTCTGCTGGAGGCCGTCTGTGAGGCGTCTCCTATTGCGACAGGAGAGGTTGTCCAAGACGTCTCGGTCATCTTCGCCAAACTAGGTAAAAACCCAATGATATCCAGCCTGAGCATCCATTAACCGCTGTTTGGATGTGCTCTGATGTGCTTCTGTCTCTCTCAAAGCTGATATCTGTAAGAACCATGTTCAAGGAGATCAGGATCAGGACACTCAGCTCAACCCAGTCTACTGCAGCTCTCTGAAAGGTGAGATCAACTAACCCTGTGTGTGTGTGTGTTAATTGTGCTGGTGATATCTGCACATTTCTGATCTGATCTTTATGGTTTTAACAGAAATGGTGTCTCGTAAAAGAGTGTTTCCCACCAAGACTAGCAGTTGGGTCACATTAGCTTGTAAGCCCATGATCGCAGACAACGCAAACCTGGAGAAGATCTTCAAAGAACATAGTTCGGTTTGTCTGCTCAACCTGCCGTCTGCAGCCAAGAGAGCAGCCAACAAATCCAGGCATGAAGGTAATGTGTGTGCCGTTTAACATGATTCTTTTCCTTGCTCTGTGGAGTGTCACAAGCTCTTGGTGCATGAAAAAGATCACAAGCTCTTGGTGCATGAAAAAGATCTGTAAAGTTGCAAAGACTAAAGTCTCAAATCCAAAGAGATATTCTTTATCAAAGTCAAGACTTGTGCACACTGAGTTTTTTTAACCTTAAACCGCGTAAACACATTGCATTACACCAAATACACAAAATAATGTTCTTTTTAGCACCATCATACGACCCCTTTAATTCTGTTATATTTACTGTTATCTACTGTAATATAATTGTTATTTTTATTAAATGTAGTGATATTTGATCATTCATAACTGTCACTGGAATAATTTTTTAATTTTTAATTTTCCGTAGTATTTACTAAATTATATTATTTGAAATCAGTCTTATTTTTTTGTTGGTAAAAGAGCCTTTATATGCTGAGCATATTGATCCTGGCTTAATCCAATGTTCAGATTTCTGGAAATGTATTCCATAATACTTGCAATACAAAACAATTGTCAAAATGTACTGTAATTAATTGAAATAATTAACTTTTGGTTTAGTCAATCTGTAGTGTCTTGAATTAACTCACATATGCAAGCAAAATATAACATGAACATTTATTTTAACTCTCTGAAAACTGCAAATACTGTAATCCAATTGGGATATCAAGTACAGGGGAAAAAAAAAATATATTTTTTAATGGGATAAAAAATAAATGACTAATGAAAAAGTCATCAGTCATTTGATGATGGCTCGTTATTGGCTTGTTGAGATAAGCAATGACAACAGTCAGTAGTTTTTCACACTTCTGTGCTTTTTAAAATATTTTTTTAAATTGCAAAGCTAGTATCCCTGTAATGACATCATGAAAAAATTATAATAGTTGAAAAATACATTTATACAGAAAAATAAATACTTTAAAATAGTGGTCGACCAATATGTGTTTTTTTGACAGCCGATGCCGATATCTTGGAAAGCAAGAGGGCCGATATAAAGCCGATACGATCTTTTAAAATTATTATTAATAATATTTAAGTATTTTTTTTATCATTTGACGATGGATTAACAAAAAATAAAAGAAACGTGCTTATACTTTAGTTTAGATGACAGTATTTTTCACAAATAAATAAATATTTAATACAAATATAATTAAAAAGGAAGTAAGCACTGTAACCAACAGGGCACTCAGTACTCTGGGAAGTTTGTGTGCACTTGGAATCATATTTTTCAAATAAAGCCAGGCTTATCCTCATTTTACATACAGCACACAGTGTAAATGACATATGACAGTGGGCATATGCTCACGTTAAATCACGTTTAAAGTTTAAAGCATTCAATTCACACGGACTGACTGTCCCGCAGAGAACATGCGATCATGCTGGATACACATACTTCACAAGATCTCGCAATCGGATTCGACTAATTTGGCAAGGTTTGTGAAATTAAATGTTCATTAATTATTCAAAGATTTGTTTAAATCATATAAATGCGTATTTGCTTAATGTTCACGGCAAAATAAAAGTCCCCCCTCGAACACGTCAGCCAAGCAGAAAAACCTATTGGCCAGTGGCGATATTTGGAAAATGACAAATATCGGCCGATATATCGGCCTTGGTGACATATCGGTCGACCACTACTTAAAAAAAATAATTAAGTTGTTAAAACTTATAAAAAGATAAGGAATAGTCGCTAAGCTGTCATCAATAGTCTTTAAATATATTGCATTAATATATATAGGCTATATAATATTGGTAGAGCACTGCGATTTGATTCCCCGGGAACACATTACAGGTAAAAATTGATAGCCTGAATGCATTGTAAGTTGCTTTGGATAAAAGCGTCTGCTAAATGCATAAATTTAAATTTAATTAAATTTATATATATATATATATATATATATATATATATATATGCATTTTTTTTTTGCTTTGGATAAAAGCGTCTGAATAAATAAATGCATTTATTTATTTCATGCATTGGTCCAGCTGTCTATGGATGTGTGCAGATGTGTAAATATGATGGAGAAACACTGACGACATATATGTGACATGCATGCTTATTTTTAACTATGAGGACCATTTCCAGCTCAATTTCCCGGGTCTGTTGTCCTCAGGTAAGCAAGAGAAGGAGTCGTTCAGCGAGCGCGACCGTGAGTTATTCCTGGAGATCTGCGGGGTGGAGCGGCTCTCCCGGCGTGTGACCACCGAAGCCCAGACTGAGAACTACAGGCCTTGTCCCACGGTGCAGACCCTGGTGCGGCAGCTCATCCCCTACATCCAGAGGTTCATCTACGGCACTGATTTCGATGGCGTGTACAGTGAGCTGAAGGAGAGTGGGATTGCTAAATGCATTCACTCGCTGAGTTTTGGACAGGTACGCTGGAGGCACTTTCTCCAGAATGCAAAGCCATCAAATTACCGGCTATTGCATCATGTTCTTTCACAGGGGAGAAAACAGAAATTATTTTTATTCTGCAGGTTGGGAAGCTGTATAATCACTATCGGCTTGAGGTGCCGGATGAGAACCCGATCTATGAGAGCGAGGATATTATATGTCTCCTAAAAGACAAAAAAGAGCTGTACATCCATAAAGATCACCTCTCAGCCAAACTGGACATCTGCAGGTACAACGTCTGCCAATGAGATTCAGCAAATGCACTTTAGGGATGGGTGGGTCCATAGTCTTCAATACTTTCAATATTGATACGCAAATAAATAAAAAAGTATTGTAAAGTGTTTTTTTTTTTTTTTTTTTTTTTTTACCAGCGATTTATTTTTAATAGAATATACTTCAAACAGTATGCTCATCTGAAAACATAATATGTCCCACTTTTTTTTCATAGTTTGGCTGGTCCTGCGACTTATAGTCAGGTGCGACTTATTTATCAAAATTAATTTGACATGAACCAAGAGAAATGAACTAAGACAAATGAACCAAGAGAAAACATTACCGTCTACAGCTGCCAGAGGGCGCTCTATGCTGGTCAGTGCTCCTGTAGTCTACACTGAAGACATAGAGCGCCCTCTCGCGGCTGGAGACGGTAATGTTTTCTCTTGGTTCTTGGTTCTAAATAAATGCGACTTATAGTCCAGTGCGACTTATATGTTTTTTTCCTCATCATGACCTATTTTTGGACTGATGCGACTTATAGTCCGAAAAATACGGTAGCCTTTTTTTTGCCGTCTAAATATGTTGCATTTAAAGTTGAAAATTGTTTTACAATTTAATTGAATTTAAATAGTGCTTAAACTATGGACTATTTCATTTAATTTGCATTTAATGTCATTAAGTTAAAATTAAAAAAAAAAAAATCCTTCACTGTCAGAATGAAAAATGTTTTGTTATTTGTTGTAAAATTACCATGAATGACAGTACAATAACCTTATTTTAACCATGTGTAAACAAGCAGTTAAGCTTAAGTCTGAAAGTTGAAGGTTTCCCTGGAGTTTTATGCCAAAATAATAATTTTATGGTTTAACGCTTAAAAGCATAGGATAAAAATATTAGTATTGTAATTGTAATGTTGTATAAAATAATACTAATAAATGTTTTTATTATTCTCATAAAGTAAATTAAATTATGATGAAATACTAAATATTCCAATACTACTACTGTAAGAATAAATTGTATATTCTTGCCTTCGAGATCGTAAATATTATTTTGGTTCAGGTTGGGTTATCTGAGCAGAGAAGAGCAGGTACCCGGGAACAAAGAATGAGTCACACAAGTGGTGCAGGTCATTCTAAGCTCAACTTTATTGTACAAGGGGTGTTACTTTTATAGGGAAATGAAACAACGTAATGTCTGGCATATATTTAGATGATCAAGCATAACACATTGCATTGAGCAATACCATGAATATAGAGTAAGGTTCAAGAGGAATACATCATACTTTCATCACACAATGTCCTTTATGACATCACGTACACGAGCAGAATCTCACAACTACACTTTAATTTTTATAATTATAAAAAAAGAAATAATAATAATAATTGCAGTTAGATATCTTTCCCTAATATGCCTGTTTTTAATTAAATGATGCACATAGATTTATGGCTGGTAAAAACGTTTTTATCGGTTTCTGTATCGGTATCGATATCAATGTTACTCGCCTTTGAAAGTATCAGTATCGTATGGGAAATAAACTGTGGTATCACCCATCCCTAACGTAATGTTTCTGTAGGCTCATGTTCGTAACTCATCTGTCTGTGTATTATTGCAGAGAGCTGGTGAAACTGTTCACCACAGACAAGAGCTTTGCTAAAGAGCTACAGAACTTCCTCCAGGGCCTTGTGACATGCATAAATGTGAGTATAATGTTAAAAACATTTAGTTGACGCTTTCATCCAAAGTGAGTTGCAAATGAGGACAGAAGCAATCAAACCAACTAAAGAGCAGAGATATATAAGTGCTATGACAAGTCCCGGTTAGTCTAATGCATTACACATAGCAATATTTTTGTCATTAATAAAAAAAAGTAGATAGAAAACAAATAGAATAGCGAAAGAAAGGGCCTTTAACTGAAAATGGTTAAAATTGTGTTTACTGTTGCCCTTTTGCATTATTACACACTATTTTCCTATTTAATACTATAACGCTGCTTTGACACAATCTGGATGGTTAAAATCGTATTTAACTAAAGGTGAATTGACTTTTGACTTTGAAATTCATCTGATCATCAATGACGACTCCAAGGTTCTTGGCTGTCCTTGGAGTTATTTTTGTTGCACCTAGCTGGATGGAAGAAAATTTGATGAAGTGTTGTATTGGCTGAAACTACAAGCAGTTCTGTCTTGGCATGGTTGAGTTGAAGCTGTTGGTTCTTTATCCAGCAAGAAATATTTGTTAGACATGCTGAGATGTGAGCAGCTATCGTCAGATCATCAGGATGGTATGAGAGGTAGAGTTGAGGGTCATCAACATAGCAGTGATATGAAAAGACATATTCTGACTGACAGAACCTAGTGATGCCATGTAGACAGAGAAGAGAAATGTTCCAAAAACGGAGCCTTGAGGCACCCCAGTTGCTAGATGTTGACATTGGAGTGTGGTTTAGAGTCAGAATGTGATTAGAATGAGTCTTCAGGCAGTCTGCGGAACAACAGCAGCATATTCATTCTCTCTCTCTCACACACACACACACACACACACAAGTAATGTTATCTGTTTGTCCAAGGTGACTCTGTCCTTGTTTACCAATTGTTTACAATGAGAGCTCAGACAAAATGAATGGCCTTCAAAACACTAAATGCTGCCTTTTAAGTGAATTGCTAGACTGTGTATTTTTGTTGCTGGTCTGTTGGAGTATTTCTAGGGTTTTCTCTCACCTGGTGTAATATAGACTCTTGGAGTCATTGTGATGGACGTCAGGCCAGGTGCATGAGTGACTCATCTACCAGGTGTATTCAGTTTAACACATTTAATTATAAATAATAGGGTGTTAAAATGAATTTAATTGTGCCCCGAGCCATGAATAAATTAGAAAAGAAATTAACACTAATTTATTTCTTATTAATTTATTGCTTATTAAAGGTGCACTATGTACGTTTTTACCACTAGAGGGCGCATATTCAAAACAAGCAAAGAAACAAAGGTGACTAATGTGGAATCATGGATGCAATCCAACAGGACTCGGGCAGAAATCATGTTCATGGATGAGCTTATGATTTATTAATGTCATAGTATGAAGCAGGGTGGGACTGAAAGCCATCGAAGTGAAACAAGGCCGCTGAACGAGCTTGTAGTATAGAGCGTAAATATATCAAAACTAAATTTGTGATTAGTAATATGCATTTTTCTCAGTATTTTTTTTTTTTCAGATTTTCAAATAGTTATTTCTCCGGCAAATATTGTTCTCCTAACTAACCATACATCAATGGAAAGCGTATTTATTCAGCTTTCAGATGATGTATAAATCTCAATTTGGAAAAATTGACACTTAAGACATGCATAAAAATAATGCCTGTGTGCTTAAAACCTTATTTTGACTAACATTTAAGTAGTAGGCATTTTAATCTCAAAATTTCTGTGATTCACAATTTTGCAACCCTCATTCAATGACATTAAATGACAACACAATGAAATGCTTCCATCACATGATGTTATGTGGCTTGTCTTGCTGTAACTCAGGACCGAGCTGATTTAAAGAGGTTTCTGGACAGAGAAAATGCTCCAGAACTCCCTGAAAACGAGGAACGATGGGAGGTGCCAGCGCCGGAGGAAGTAAAAGCAGACGGTAAGCATCTCTTCACGTGCCTGAACTGAGGCGATGGTAAGGGACAGACTCTCGCTCACAGAGCTCTGAACGCATCGTCTGCACAGCTGCATTTGATCCCTTTGATTTCTCCTCTAGTTTAATCTGTGCCTCTCGCCTCATTTCATCGCTCCTCTCACACGCGCACACATGCATAGTGCACATATGCTAATGGGGGTTTGCTCGCTGACATGAAAGCGCAGCTGTTGCCAAGGAGAAGGGAAGAGCTGTCTCTGCTCAGCTGCACATCAGCCACACACTTTAATAACCACTGCACAGTGAGACCTATCTGGGTCAGTTGTTGTGATGTGGCGGTTCGCCTGTAATCATCCTGCTTGTGTTTGCAGTGTCGTCTCTGGTCCGGCCGTCAGGAGACGTGCAGGAGGAGGAAATGCAGACACAACACAATAAAGAGGACCGGCTGGTTTGCTGGCCACCGAAAGCCTCTCTCAGTAAAACAGGTGGCAGCAGTTCAGGTACAGACTGTGGATGGAGACTAATGCATATATATTCAGAGCGCTGGCTCTTGCATTTGCAGCTGTATCATATCCATCTTGTGGTTATGATCAGGCTCATGATGCATGTGTGTTTTGTGGAGTCAGGCAGTCAGGCTGTTGAAGAGGTGATGAAGATGTGGCCTCCTCCTGCTGCTCCAGCTGCTCTGGGTCTCGAGAGGAGCTCGTCCAACATCAGCGTCCATCAGCGAACCACAGAGTCTCCACTGCACACCGAAACAAGAGCTCCACATGAACAGGGTCCCAGACCAAGCAGCTTCCCGCCACGATCAGGTCAGGACTGGACACTCATGTGTGTGTGTGTGTGTGTGTGTGTGTTGAAATGTATTTCTGTATGTAATGTATTTGGTTTTAAAGTGGCTTTAAACCTTATCAACAATTTTGCCAATTAGATTTAATACATTTGCAACTAAAGCACATTAGATATTTAGTTAAAAAAACTGAATATTTTTATGCTGTTTTACAGTAAGTGAACAGGAAAATTATTAGTCACTTTTATTTGCATCTGTATCAATGTATGTAGAAATAATTATAAATCTTTGCTTTTTGATTCTATAAAAACATGCCATATTTGATACATAAGTGATCAATCAAATAAATGTTTAAATGATTGATGGAAATTGATTTGTGTAAATCAAAGTTTAGCTGTGAAAAGTGCATATATGTACATTTGTCTAAAACAAAATCTGTATTGTTCAGCTCTGTTGGTCTAGCATTTTGCTCTCTTGATTCTTAAAGTTACAGATTATTTTTGTAGAATAAAAAAGAACTACCTAAAAAATTATATGGTTTAATTTAATTAATTGTTAAACAAATGAGTGCACATGAGGGAATTGCTAATAAAAAGCTAATAAAAAGGTAAAATTCTAATAAATAAATTGGACAGGATCTCCATCTCTGTATGCAGTGAATTTGCTACCAAAATCACTTTTTCATGTTGTGGACAAAGGTTTGTAACAAGAAGCACAAGGTCTCCTGCAGTTTACTGGCGAAATAAAGTTTGATGATTTAATGTTTAAAGGTGAATAATTAAGGCATAATTAGTAGTATTGTAACTTTAATAATAAAGCATTTACTATAATAAAAATTGTTTGCTTGCATGTTGTGACGGTTTATTGACATCATAGAATCTTGAATGAAGTATTAATCTCATGCAGACTTGAAGAAAATAGTTAATGTTAAAGTGGTTTGACTGATCTCTGTTTTAACTCTTTGTGAAGATGTTTGCTCAGAGCGGAGGGAGGAGTCCGTCCTGCAGGATGTCCAGTCTGTGGTCAGTCCTCAGCAGCCTGTGAAACTAAACACGGCCACAGATGAAGAAGAAACTACAGTGGACAAAACCAACCCACCGCCACCAACAGCACACGATGAACACTCAACACTGCAGTATGTTTCATTACGATTGGCTTTATTGCATTTCACATAGGGCTGTTGTTTTGACTCCTTAGTGTGGCGTGATTGATTATGGAAAAAATAACAACGTGTTTTTAGACGTTTAATGCAGCACCTGTCAAGAGCTGTCCATCATTTTACATCGATGCAGTTGCTGATGAACATGATGCACGACAATGGACTGTGTGAAGAAGCCTATTAGAATGCAGTCTATAACTCGAGATGCAAAAAATGGCCGTGTTATTTTTTAATACTACAGTTCTATAAATGAGAAAATACTATTAGGTTGCATTTTAAGCTCAGTATTGTCTGTTTTAATTTTGACAACGAAAATAGTTCTAATCAAAGCCACATCAGAACTGTTGAGCAACACACAGCGGTGA
Source organism: Carassius gibelio (assembly GCF_023724105.1). NCBI lineage: Eukaryota > Metazoa > Chordata > Actinopteri > Cypriniformes > Cyprinidae > Carassius > Carassius gibelio. The sequence goes on along the minus strand of NC_068407.1, from coordinate 20,211,379 downwards.
TTCGTTACTGAATGAATGCTTGTTTTTGAACAAACAGTGAGTGGATGATTCAATGACTCAATTAAATCTTAGTTTTTCAAACTGTTTCATAAAAAAATATATAATTCGTAGTTTAATATTGAATTTCAAACATTTATGCAATGCGGAATTAAACAATTCCATTCTAAAGCTACGTTCAATGCTTATCTCAATTAAATTAAATGTATGCATTTAGCAGATGCTTTTATCTAAAGCGACTTCCAGTGCATTCAGGCTAACATTTTTTACCGAATGTGTTCCCTGGGAATCGAACCCACAACCTTCTGTGCTGCTAATGCAATGCCACAGGAACACTGATCACTTAACGCAATAATGAATTTAAATTATCTTTTTTTGGGGGGGGGGGGGGTAAAAACATTTTGCATCATGCAAGTAATATTATGGTTTAAAATATGAATTGCATGACCGACCAAATTTCAATGCATGATTTCGTTATTTCCAGAAGCCAAAATCCAGCCCAGGCCCCAGAGATTGTGTTAAGCCAGTTCCAGGGAGCTGAAGCCCTGCAGCGTCCACCCATGACTCTGGACAGCGCCGTCTGGAGCAAAGCCATGGCTCCGGAGGAAGTGCTGGAAGATCTGAAGCTGGATTGCACCATGCCTCAAACCCTAGTGCTGCCTCAAGACAAAGAAGACACGGCCAGCATCGGACAGTGGGGAGAGCAGCTGGTTCACTCCTTCCTCACGCACTGGAAAGAGAACGGCGGCCCCAGTCAAATCACCTGGTTCAACGAGAAAGGAGAGAGCGGCCGTGCATGCGACTTCAAGCTGACCTTCACAAATAACGGCAGCACGCAAGAAGTCTTCGTGGAGGTGAAGACGACGGTCAGGCGAGAGCGACACTTCATCCACATGTCTGCGAACGAGCTGGATCTGGCACTGAAGGAGAAGGAGCGATATCACATATACCGAGTGTACGGCGCTGGAGATGTGCAGCACGTTCGTCTCTGTCGCATCAAGAATCTGGCGCAGCATCTGCACTCCAAGTCTCTGGAATTGTTTTTATTCGTGTAGCCATCTTAAAATCTGGAGTTGTTTTAGAATAAAATGTATAATTCTGCCAGTTTTGCACTCTCTATTGTTTAATTATTTTAATTTTATTTGTAACTACTGATACTGTTTGTACTGATATGTGCGATTGCACGATTTTAGTGGCCAGTTATAGTTAAACGTTTTAAAGAATCAACATTTTCTCTACTCACGTTTTTGGTCATGTATTCCGAGCACAGGTTTTGCATTGATTCTGTCATAAGCTCTATTGTAAAAGTATAACTTTTTGGATTGCTGTAATCAGTTCCGTAAATAAATGTTCTGAAAATGAAGAGATTTGGAATGGTTTCACTCTTTGATCTTTAAGGACACAACTAACAGAGAACGTTCCTCCAAACATTCTATCAGTAATTTTAGTAGAACGTTCATTTAGAATGTTAGCACAAAAACATTTATACATCAATCATGGAACATTTTTCTGAAATGTTTAAGTTTGTATAATTTATTTAAACATGAACACTAATTTCAGATGGTTCAGAGAACATTCAAAAGTAATGATCAAGTTTGCAAAATGCTAAAATGCAACATTCCCTTAAATAATGTTCATACAACCAAAAAATAAAAAAGACAATTGGAAATTTTTAACCCTCTACTTGTTCCAAATGTATTAGTTTATTTCTTTTGTTGATCACTTAAGATTTTCTAAAGAATGTTGGTAACCAAACAGCTGACGGTTGCCATTGACTTATAGAATAGAAAAATAAATGCCATGGAAGTCAATGACTGCTTGCAGCTGTTTGGTTACCAATATTCTTCAAAATGACTTATTTTGTGTTCAGCAGGAGGAAGGAACTTTTAAAGGGTTCTCTGGCGAAAGATCATGTTGCTGGATCTGATTGTTTTCACATGATGTCATAAGAGGTTGTTGTCTTTAAGGAACTGATGTAATGTCTGAAATAGTGATTTCAGTCTCTTTAAAGGAATTTTCCCATTTCCAAAACAAGTCCGGCTATGTGACTGACATCTGTGGTGCACCATTGATTACTGAACGTTCTAGAAACGAAACTGATTGGCCTTTAGTTTGTATTTAAAATACAAACAAACAAAAAATAAATTATATATTTTCCCACTGGCACTGAACATTAAAATACACATAGTTCTAAACGTGCAGCCTTAAATTTCAAGCTAAATAAAAAAACTAAGACTAATAAAGCTAAGCTTTCAAAAATAAAAAGACATATTTATACGAATAAAATGGTTTTAAAATATACAGCCTCAGCGACCTGACGCGACGGAGTGACTCGTGCTGCTATTGGCTGACGCTCGCAGTGGGTGGAGTGTAGTCAGGTGACGCGAGTGAGTGACCTGCGCTCTTACTGGCTGATGCGTGCAGTGGGCGGGGCTTCGTCTGCCCGTCTCGGAAGCCGTGATTTCTCTAGTCTTGGTGAGATGAGATCCGCACCGGTGAATGACAAGATGCGGCGGAGCGACTGATTCCCAGCAGCACCGAGACACAGATGCGCGGAAGAGAGAGACACGACACTGCACCGTGAGAACAGACTCTCACTGCGGGATTTCTGCCTCGAAACAGAAGAACTGCGGCTCTGGACGGATTTCATGGTGAGTGCCTTCCGCTTGGTTTGTCAACATTATTATCATATTGCAGCAACTGATATATTCTGACGTGGAATTGATGCATAAAGCTCAATCAAAAACGACTCACGTATCCTGCTCATTACTGAAGGATTGATGTTATAATTACCCGAGGTTACCGTTTCCAGACGACCTTAATAAGCACTGCAGAAGAATGTTCTTATGATGCCAGTAAAAATAAATAAATAATTTATTAATAAAAATTTAAGCATGAACATGAGCAATGCAATTATTATTATTGTTTTTCTTGTTATTATTCGCTTGGTACAGCGAATTGGATGATTAATAATAATAATAATAATAATAATAATGAAAATGTGTGTGTGTGTGTGTGTTTATTTTATATGCATTGGACCTATGGATACATTTCCAATTGTCCTGTTCACCATGTAAACGTATTCTCCCTTCAAGAAGTGTGTGTGTGTGTGTGTGGCTGCAGACTGCAGGCAGCACTGTGTGTGTGTGTGTGTGTGTGTGTGTGTGCTGCTGCTGTTGTTCTCAGTGCGGATAGGATGAGTCTGCAGGTATCCGCAGGTCACCCAGAACTGAAGAGCATTAAATGGATGCTGTCAGAGTCCGGATGAGTAATGAGCAGACCGGTCTGGGGAATAAGAGTGTTTAGATGCTGATCTCCTCTGGTGGACGCTGGACAGCAGTGCAATCTACATTCCCCGGCTCTGAGCTCTGCTGCTGAATGCAAACACAGACTCATGCAATGCTTCAGTTCTGCACATTGTTTTTCTGTTTGATAGAGACAGACCGATCTCTGTTTGCACATGCCTGCCGGACAACAACCACACATCCGCCCTGTGCATTCTGGGAAACAAACGTTAATGTGCGATATGGGATTTGCTGGCTTGATTGTCTTTCACACCCCTGTGGTTTGAACACAAGGTGTGAGAGTCACAGTTGTTCATTCCACACAACCTCCTGTTCACTGGATATTTACAGCATTGTCCAACATCTTACAGTCGTCCACATGCTCATGTGCATTTTTTGACATGTATTGTTAAAAACTAAAATTTTCCAGTTGTATTCTGAGGTGCCATTGCATGTTATTGACTATAGTTGCATGTTATGTTTAAAAAGTACTATAGTATACTGTCATTATACCATGGTACTGCCACAGTAATTGACTTTTGGTGTTTACACTGTGAGTCTTTTTAATTTAAATGTCTTATGAAATATGTTTGGAAATTGAAAAGCTTAATTGTGAAACGATGACTTTGAAGAGCTAATGCACATTTGAGAAAGACTGAACCGTAGAAATGGATTAAATGGACAGTATTTAAAATCTAAATACTGAGAAAATCGCTTTTAAAGTTGTCAAAATGAAGTTCTTAGAAATGCATATTACCAATCAAAAATTAAGTTTTAATATATTTATGGTAAGAAATGTATAAAATATCTATAGATCACATGGAACATAATCTTAATGATTTTTTGCCATAAAAGAAAAATTGATAATTTTGACCCATACAATGTATTTTTTGGGCTATTGCTGGAAATACCCAAGTGACTAAAGACTGGTTTTGTGCTCCAGGGTCACATATTAGTTGCAAAGGTCAAATGTCATGTGACTCTTCTCTGTCAGCAAATGCTTGGCTTTCTACCAGTCTTCCATCGTGTGTGTGTGTGTGTGTGTGTGTGTGTGTTTTGCAAGCAAGTCCAGAAAGGCAAGTCTTTCAGGGTTAGTGAAGAAAACAAGCGGGTCTGTAGGGAAAAATGCACAGCTACTTTCCCAAACCCCGCTGAGTCCTGCAGAGCGGCAGCGACATGAATATTCTAGTGTGGAAGCACTGAGAGAGAACAGAGAGATTAAAGGCCCATGTTTCACCTCCCTTGACTTTCCCTTCCTTTTCTTTCCTCTTGTCTGCGTTTTCCTGGCTGCGGATGCGATAACCGCGGAGCGAGCAGAATGACAAAATAGCTGGCGCATGGGAATAAATGAGCCGTTACCGTTTCACGCTTTTAAACGACTGTCTAATGACGAGAAACAGAGGAAGTCTGTGCCTGCTTTGTGTGCAAAGAACGTCCTGTACCATAATGTGTACATCAGCATGTCAAAGTTGGACATTACAGCAGAGATATTCTATATTTGCATCTCTCTGCCTTGAGCCACACAGACTCGCTCGCAGATTTGACCTGGTGAGTCATATTGCACCAGCCCAGCTTCCAGCTTCTCTTTATGAAGTCCTGGTTACGAATCTGTCTGATTTGCAGACTGCGTTTGGAGTCTGTTTAATAAAGTATCCTGCAGGTCATGAGTGAGGGATTTGAACAAGCCTCAAGTGTTTAGCTTGCAACTTGTCATGCACCATTAATGTGAAAGACAGCTGAAGTCTTAACAGTGTTTGTTAAGGAGAGGTGAGTTATCTAATCATCCACTCTTAGCACCTTAGCAACCCACATTTCTGTGCCCTGGCAACCACCCAGATCACCATAGCTTTGCATTGTTCAGAAATATGCATTGATGTTTCGTGTGCATGCAGAAGGAAGGTGTCATGACATGTAATGTGTGATGCAGGTGTCAATCGATAACATAAGCTGTGAATAAGAAAGTCTGTTTATTACTGTGAAATGGCTTTGAAACATCCTGCATTGTGTAAAGTGCTATCGAAATAAATGTGAGTTTACTTGACATCACGGCTGCCAAGCACTTCTGCTCCACTGGCAGTAACTAATGGTTTATGCTATTGAGGGACGGATGGGCTGTGATTCAGGCATTATGTATCACTGTTTTCCAATGTAATATTAAGATCAGAATGAGTGGACTTGGCTGGTGTATAAACCAGATTGAGTAATTGGGGGTAATTTAACTATTTGGACAACATCAAACAACGGTTGTGGCTGATAAGGTTAGTTCCGGTCCTTGAATCTGATTGGCTGAGAGTTTTCTTTCTGCAGGTTGCAGCTTTACTCAAGTTAGGTGGCTTGAACTAATTCAAAAGTCTGATTAATTTGGGAATGAAACTGATGACAGAATCACTGAATCATTCGATCAACTGTCTCTGTCCAAGACATTGACTCATTTGAGAAGAGTTGTTGAATCATTCATTTAAACGATTTGTTGAAAAGCACTTATTCAGACAAAATCAAACAAGTGAGTCATTGAATCATTTGTTCATCTGATTCATCAAAAATCACAGATTTTTTTAGAAATAAATCAAGTCAATGAAACATTCACTCAGTTAATTTGTTCAGAAACACTGATTAATTTGGGAATTAAACAACTGATCGAGTTGTAGAATCACACAACCAACTCATCAAAACACTGATTCATTCAGGGATAAATCAGCAGAGTGAGTCATTGAATCACTCACACAACCAACTCATCAAAACACTGATTCATTCAGGGATAAATCAGCAGAGTGAGTCATTGAATCACTCACACAACCAACTCATCAAAACACTGATTCATTCAGGATTCACTGATTCATTATTCATTCAAACTTTTTATTCAAAACACTGATCTGTGTGTTGCTCAGTAACACGTCATGTAATAGATCTGTATGTGTGTGTGTCGTTCTGTAATGGAGGAGAAACAGACAAAGTAATTGGCAATTTTGTGTTTAAAATTCACTGAAGTTATTGAATGGTACGTGATAAATATTGCATATATGTGTAATATCGAGCAATTCTTCTAGGTTTTCTCTTTATGCTGATAGTTAGATATTCTTCCGTTGAATCTCAAGAGGCATTTTGGATCGTCTTTAAATCACATGATCAGTAGGATGATGCAGAACAAATGTGATGTAACAAATACTAAAAAACTAATTTGACCATCTTATTCAGTCGGTTACGCAACAGCTGGTCAGATCTGACTTGTAAACAGTCGAGCTCTGCTTTAAAATTGAGCAAAATGATAAATATTCAAGACGGACCCTTCGAAGTCCAGACGATTATAATATTGCATAAGCCACTGCACCCAAACACTGCGAGAGCGAGACTGCTGAGGCATGAAGCGCTGAAGAGATCAGCAGGTTAGATGTGGGGAAGTGAAATCCCTCTTCTCCGAGGACGTGTCCCTTATCTGCAGGATAATTACATTCCCTGCGGCAGACCCCTGCTCAGTCCTCAGCAGAGGAAGGCGGCTCCTAAATTGAAATGCGTTGTTTCTTGTTCTCTGTGTTGCAGTAAAGCAGAGCGACCATCAGCAGAATGAGCTCCTCTCCCGTTGTCTCACGCGTGTCCGTCGACATCCTGGAGGAACTGCAGCTCTTCGCAGCTCAAAACCTGGAGAAGGTGGAGGTCAACAAATACTATGAAGTGATCCGGGAGCTGGGGAAGGGCACCTACGGGAAGGTGGACCTCGTCATCCATAAGATCAGAGGTACAGCACAGATACAAACCAGCGGTTAACTAAAACCACACAAAACATTTACACTACATTAAAATAAACATAAATTAAGTCAAATAGTTGATCGTTTTTTATTTCATTCATTTGTCAAGGCAGCATTTCTCATTTCATTTGGTATAAATTTAAGCATTAAAACTAAAAAAACTACCTCAATTATAATAGTTATCTTAAAAAAAAATAAAAAATTGTCACTCTATTTAACCAAGAAAATGTAAATAACACATTTGCAATACGTAAAAACGAATATAAATTTTACATACAGTATATGAAAGTATTGAAGCACATTATTAGAATTTTAAGTTCTAATCATCCACATTTGTATATATATATATATATATATATAATAAAAGTTTAAAACACTTTAAACACCTAAAACAGTTTAACACTTTAATTACTGTATTTTTCGGACTATTAAGTCGCACCTGAGTATAAGTCGCATCAGTCCAAAAATACATCATGATGAGGAAAAAAAACATGTATAAGTCACACCGGACTATAAGTCGCATTTATTTAGAACCAAGAACCAAGAGAAAACATTACCGTCTACAGCCACGAGAGGGCGCTCTATGTCTTCAGTGTAGACTACAGGAGAACTGAGCAGCACATAGCGCCCTCTCATGGTTGGAGACGGTAATGTTTTCTCTTTGTTCATGTCAAATTAATTTTGATTAATAAGTCGCACCTGACTATAAGTCGCAGGACCAGCCGTAATGCCGTTAACTCACTGGCCCCGCCCCCAGACCTGTGTCATCTTACATTTCATACAGTTGACTGCTGACTAATATGATGCAGGCCAACAACTTCATGAAAGCAGTTATGCCCTACAATTCCAGATATTTAGTTTTTGTCTCATAGTTATATCACACGATATCACACCAGCATGGAGAGCAGTTTTACATGATTTCTGATTTTGTCCTGAATATCACAAGTTTTTTATAAAACAGTTCAGTAAATAAGAAGTTAATATTGTGTTATATTTTAAATACAATATTATGCTTTTGCTCAATTTTGCAGAGAAATATAACCTTTAAGACATAGCAGAACTGTTGCTCGTCTCTGAATAAAACAGAGGTGTATAGTTTCTGAATGAATCTGTGTTTTGAATGAATCGTGTGAATCAATGATTCAAAAACTCATTCATAAGAGAGCCGTTTACTTCATTCCTGAATGAATCATCCATTTGAACGAATCAAATCTCTCATAAAGAAATTTAACACCACCTGCTGGCAGATTTAGTTTCTTATTTAGTGTAAGTAAAACGTTAAAGGGATGGTTCATTTAAAAAAAAAAAAACTAAATAAATAAAAATCTATCATTTACTTATCCTTACTTATCGTTTCAAACCTTTCTTTTTTGGAACATAAAAGAAGGTATTTTGAAGAAGACTTTGAAGACCATGAGATGATTTTATGTTCAATAGTTCGTTGTGGCCTAAATATTTATGTGTAGTAAATGTTGAATCAAACGAAAGGGTATTAACGACAGGGGCGGAGCGGGGGGGTGGCTAATTGGGCTTAAGCCCCGAATGTTTTGTCAAAAGACCCGAATCTTTTAGGTTTTTAAAAATAATTTCAACTTTGTTTAATTTCCTCTCAGTCTTTCTGACTGGAGCGGCAAAAAATGAAACAAAAGCACATACCGTGCGTGGTGGCGGACGGTAATGCATCGCGCATCACTCAGCTTGTTTGCCAACTGCCAATAAAAACTAACGAAGAAGAATATAAATCTTCTTCGTCGTTGTCATCAGGGGCTGGCGGGCTATTGTTACTATAGTTACTACTATTGTTACTGGCGGGCTACTGTTTTTCACCGGCTAACCGGCTGAAGTTATGGACATAACAAAGTTTTTTATACGGAACACTAACAATAAACCTCACCGGCCAGAGAGAGATTCAGAAGCAGCGTCAGACGAACCGCGGACAATAGAAATAGAAGAAAGTGTGTAGGAGGAAAAGAATGGAGAGTGAAAAAGTAGCAAAAGAATGGAGATACTTAATATGCTAGTTACTAAATAAGTTAGATATACAGAATTTTCTGAATGATTAATAGCTTTTTACATGTATATATTTAATATAAGTTCGGAGAAAGGAGATAAGTCTGAAAATGAGCAAGGAGGAAAAATAATTGAGTGAAGAGGCAAGGACCCGGAGGGGAGTGAGAAAGAAGTGAAAAGCAGAAGTTAAGAGAAGGAGAGAGGAGAAAAATGTGCAAAGAGGAGTGGAGAAATAGAGAAGATGACAAGTGGAAGTCTGGATTTGAGGAGTGGATTAGAAAGGGATAAGTGAGGGAGAAAGCAAAGAAAATAAAGGAGGATGGAGGAGGACATAAATGAAGGAGAGAAAATAAAAAGATAATGGTCTGGTGATGAGGAGGAAAAATAAGTGAGTGAAGAGGCGAGGACACGAATACACATGTGGAGCAGGAGAGGCTGGAGGACGAGGAGAAGAGATGATGAGGGGAGTGAGAAAGAAGTGAAAAGCAGAAGTTAAGAGAAGTTAGTCAAACAAATAAAGTTCCGTAACACAGTAATATATGGTCATGTTGTTTATCATACTGTGCTATTTCCCAAAGAAATATCATATCATTTTAGTAAATGTTATTCTGTTGGCCTGATATTCGATTCAGAGTATTGAAGAGCACATTTACTTGGCACTGCAGCATTTGCTGTTTGCTAGTAGAGCAGCCTAAATTATTATGGCATGGATTCTGATGTAGCAAATTTGTCAGCTAAGCACAAACTAAACAGAACTGAACTCTTAAGATTAGTAATGATGTTTACACCAAATTCCAATATTTCCTATGTAGGCTTATAGGCTAACTAAAAAATAGTCAGATAATGGTTGCCTCTTTTTAGTTGCCATGGGTGAAAATGAGTCACCCTTAACATTTTTGGTGTTTTGGATTCACTATAGCTGGAGAACAATTAAATACAAAATAGGTTGTAGGCTCTAGTCTACTGGGTGATTTTTTTTTCCCCAGATAGTGTATAGATTTTTAGGCATTCTATTATCTCAAACAGCATCCAAAATAGTGCATTTAGCTAACGTATGGGGGGAAAAAATCTCCCCGGGGGAGTTTGCCCCTGGACCCCCCTAGGTTTGGGCTAAGCCCCGAATGTTTACATTGTCTGCCTCCGCCCCTGATTAACGATATGTTATTTTGCAGTTAATTTATTAAATAAATTGTATAAATTAAGGCTCGGCAAGTTAACGCGTTATCGAGTTAACTAATTAATTGATGTACGCGACAAATATTTTACCGTGCGTTAACGCAGTTTTTTATTATTATGAAAAGAATGCAACGGGCTCATAATCATGACTTTATAAGTTGGAAATTAAGAAAGTAATTTTTATAAAAGTGCATTGTTAACATTATTGTGAGATGATAACAGATGTTCTGAAATTAATGCATACAAGAAAAACACATTGAAAGAAACAATGCATATATAGAACATATCTATATTTCTATACAAATTCAAACATATTCTCAGTTTGTGAATACCTAATTGTTTAGATTTATTTATTTCTGTTTAAAACTAGGGCTAAATAAATCACCCGTCATGTTTTGTTTCTCTCAACCCATAGGTACCAAGATGGCTCTGAAGTTTCTAAAGAAGAAAACAACCAAGCTGAAGAGTTTCTTGAGAGAGTACAGCATCTCGCTCTATCTGTCTCCATGCCCCTTCATCATCAACATGTTTGGCATTGCTTTTGAAACAGAGGAATACTATGTTTTTGCGCAGGAATATGCGCCGTCCGGTGACCTGTTCGATATCATTCCACCACAGGTAATGCAGCGACAATTAACGAGCATAATGCACATGAATAAAGCAAAATCATTTCTTTCAAAATCAATGTTGATTTAGTCAATAAATGTCAGGTTTGCAAAATCAATAAATTCTGAACAAATTCAGTTCAACTGTATTTCTGAATTGTCACATCTATTGTTGAATGGATTTAGTGTAACAACTCTTAATCTTGCAGTTTATCAGTAATGAAATTCAGTTTAATCTGTAAAGCAGCTCTACAGAAGACAAAAGTCATTATTCAGATCAATTCTATTCAATGTGGATTCAATTTGCTTCATGTTTTGTTCTCATCTGATAGAGTCAGTGCAGTTATTACTAGATATTTTATTTGAAACAATATATTTACAAAACATAATATGTAATTTCAGCACGTGATTGTGGGTGACCTGCCATTTACTCAACATTATATCATTCAAAACCTTTCTGAATTCCTTCTGTCGAGCACGAAAGAAGATTTTAAAGAATGTGCCGAGTGTTTTTTCCTTTCTATGGAAGTCAGTAGTTCTTTTTTTTTTAAAATATCTTCTTTGATGTTCCAGAGATTGGATTACAGAATTTTCAAGTGAACTATTCCTTTAAATCTTGCTTAATACAATCTCTGAATGTGATGATGGTTGTTGTGTGGGTGACTGATTCTTCTCAATCTTCTTGCTCAGGTGGGTTTGCCGGAGCCAGTGGCGAAGCGCTGCGTCCATCAGGTGGCCATCGCTCTAGATTACCTGCACTCCAAAAAACTGGTGCACAGAGACATCAAGCCCGAGAACATCTTAATCTTTGACAAGGAGTGTCGCAAGGTCAAGCTGTCGGACTTCGGCATGACGCGGCGTGCCGGCTCGCCGGTGAAGCGTGTGAGTGGCACCATCCCGTACACGGCCCCTGAGCTCTGCGACACGACCAAGCACGAGGGCTTCTGCGTGGATTACAGCACAGACGTGTGGGCCTTCGGAGTGCTGCTGTTCTGCATGCTGACTGGGAACTTCCCCTGGGAGAAGGCCATGCCGTCCGACACTTTCTACGAGGAGTTTGTGCGCTGGCAGAGGCGGCGGAGCGGCACGGTGCCGTCCCAGTGGCGCAGGTTCACAGACGAAGCCCTGCGCATGTTCCGAAAGCTCCTGGCCCTCGAGCAGGAGCGCCGCTGCTCCGTCAAGGAGGTGTTAGCGCATTTTGTCCACCGTTGGATGCTGGATGGCCAGGCTAGCGGAAGCCACCATCAGGATGCGCTGAACTCTTCGTCCGAGGAGGAGGAGCTACTGGTGGACCGTATGAAGCAGCAGACCCTGTCTCCGACGGCTTCCAAGACCAATGGCATGGAGTCGGGAGCAGCTCACCACTTCACCTCCGTGTCCACGAACAGCTCCGTGTCTTCCACCAACAGCTACGAGCGCTCGGCCAGAGACAGCCCACCAAGCAGCCGCATCCTGGTCACAACGCCGATAGAGATCTGCGTGTAGAGATCCAATTGCTGGTGAAATTAATGCGCACACAAGCAGACGAATCTATAAGAGACTCTCATGTGTATCTGGAACGGAGTCTGTTATAACTAGGGCTGCACGATAAATCGCATGCGATTGTCCTGCGCATCTCGTCAGTAAAGCCGACTCTGTGATTAGTAGTAAATCTCCATCAAGTGCTTTCAGATGGAGCACCGTTAAATACACATAGCTGTAGTTCACTGACAAGCTACGCAATATCGCATTCGTAATTTTTATGTATTGAGTGATCCATCTGAAAGAATATGATGGAGATTTACTACTAATCACAGAATCGGCTTTACTGACGAGATGCGCAAGACAATAGCAGGCGATTTATCGCACAGCCCTAGTTACAACGCAAAAAATTACTAACTTATTCTGTTCGATTCTCCGGTCGGCTCGACTAACATTCCTATCAGAGATTTGCATCTAGAAACGGTCTGCGAAGAAGCGTTAGGTTGTGCATTCTAAAGACCCATCCACGCCAAGAACGATTACTATAACGATAAATATATTTATCTCCACACATCAACTGACGTTCTGTTTATTTTAAGTGTGCTGCTGTTTTGTCGTCAGCTGCTTTAAATGCTCAACTTTTATAAAGTCAGATGTATTCTGATTGGCTATAAAAAAAAATGTATTTGTTTATTTATTTGTTATCACAATGATATCAGAAGTAACATTAGCAAATTTCTGAAAGTTAATGTATAATATAATGTTGTCATATCTTAACTGGAATGTAAGTAAAAAAGAAAAATCATTCTGAAAGTGATTAGAATGATATTGTTTTCTTGGTCCAGCTAACACTGTATCAAAAAATGTAAAATGTATCAGAAAATGACACATCGCACATGGAATGTTTTTCTTAAACATTGTAGTCGGACATTCATCTTTTAAATGTTAACGTTTTGTTCAGAGAATATTCAAAAGTAACGTTCTTATGTTTTTGAAATGATACAATGGAACCGTTTTTTTAGAACACCAGACATTTTCAAAACATAAAAAAATGGAACATTCAGAAATGTTCTGAGAACATATTTTTCTGAAACGTCATAGTTATCGTTATCATCTTTGGTGTGAATGGACCTTTACTCATGGATAAGCAATGAACCAATAAATGAGTGGATTGAACATTTGAATCCAGTTCAAGCTCAAAGAAGCTTGGGGGAAGAATTTCGAGGGCTTCCCCAAATTGTCTCTAAAGCAATATATGAAAGCAAAGAAAAAAAAGGAAGGAGAATATCTGGGATTGTCATTCTTGTGAGGAATTCATCAAATAAACATTTCAGTGACTAAGCAAACAGTGAGATCTGGGACATTGACATTGATATTTGGTGTGGTAATATGTGAGTGAGTTTGTGTGCGTGTTTGAGATTATTTGAAGCCTGGAGTACAGTGCGTGCAACCCAAAAAAAGCTTTTCCAGAGGTTCACGACACTCATCATGATCACGTGACATTTTTGCATGTACTCGAAATGTGTATAAATCTGACTTGTAGACTGTTGTTTTGAATTGAATTAATTTATCAGGATTCTTAGTATTCAGAAATATCTATTTTTTCAGTTGCTATGTTGTGATTAACAAACATCGATATTTTTCATTTAATTCTAGTACTTTAGCACAGTTGTGCCAAACTTATTTTTTAATGTGATGTTCTTGTGGCAGATGTGAAGGTCCACTTCTAATCCATGATGAACATGAATTTAAAACATGGTAACACGGAAGTTTATTCACAATGTTTAGAAGTATTTTTTTTTATTTCTGGGCGCTCGGCTTTGATTGCTTAACGAGTCGGACCTTGTGCACTGGTATTTGAAGACTGACAGGTTGAAAAGATGTATTTTTGCCTACTGTACAATTTTGTTTTCTTGGTGTTCCCCTTTTAAAGTCTTATATTTTTTCTACATTGGTTTAAACGGAATCTCAAAACAGAGTGCAGGTGTGCACAATCATTCACGTTCTAATAACTGCATGACCACTATGAAAAAAAAAAAAAACATTTCAGATATGTGAGAATTACTGTAATGTGAATATTTTTGCTGTCAGAATTTCTTGCATAATGTTTCAGGGTGAAATTGTAGTAGATGACGTAGGGCGAAACATCCAGCCAGCCAATTGAATTGTTCGTTTTGTTGTTGTGTTTGTGTACTGTTGTTGTTGTTGTTGTTGTTAATTTCTCACTGATCAAGAACTACCTGATTGAAACACCTCACACCTGTGCTGCTTCTGTCAGGTACTGGAAGCGATTATTTTCCGGCAAGGTTGAATAGAAGGTCTTACTAAGATGTTCAAGGCCTTGGAGACATGCAAAAGGTTTTTTTTTTTATTGGAATTGGTGTTTTATTTTACGCTACATGTCTGCATGAGCTTTCAACATGTATTGGGAGTATGCTCTGAGAAAAAAAAAAGGTTAGCTATAGTCGCATCGAAGTCTTTGCATCAAAAGTGGCCAGTCAGAGCATAAATATCCTGTTCTTACATATCGTAGACATGCAGCTCTGCTGGAAACTACACATACTGACCATCAAACGCCTTTCAGCAGTGCTTGACCTTGTTTTAGGAACGAATGGAAAGACCTGGAGATTTTATGATTGGTCAGCCTTTGTCGTGCTGAAGCGTTTTGATTTCATTAGCTATCAGTGGGCTTTCAGTCATCCAAACCGTCTAAAATCTGTCTTTGCAATACAACTGTCTTCCTGTAAGTGCAGATTTATTCAGAAATAAATCTTGACAGAAATGAGCACTCGTTTGTTTTTCTAGGTTTGAATGACTGGTTTTGATAATGTTATGACTCTATAATCTCACAATTTAGAACGCCAATTTAGCGTCACTTTGCAATTCAGATTTTTTTTCTTTCTCAGAATTCCAAGTCCTTAGAAGTCTGGGTTTAATTTTTATAATTCAATTTTTTTTCTTGTAATTCTGAGTAAACATCTTGAAAGTCTGACTTTTTTCCTCAGAATTATGTTTTTATTTTTAATGGAATGAGTTCACATTTCACAGTTCAGATTTTTATTTCTCTTAATTCTTAAATTTCACAATTGTGACTTTTCTTCTTTCTTGGAATTCCGAGTTAGAATTTTAAATTTTGTTGTTGCAATCCTGGCTTCTTTTCTTGGGATTTCTTGCAATTGTGAGATATAAAAGTATTTGACAAAAAAAAAAAAAAATATATATATATATATATATATATTTTTTTTTTTAAGTTTGAATTGTGAGAATCAAAGTCTCTCTCTGAGGCAGAAATAAGCATCCATAAATGCCATGTAGAAAATTCTATTTATAAATAAGCTAGCCATATTACAGTTTTTCTCAGTCACTTTGGTGCATTTCTCGCATCACTATTTACATGTGCATAACAGTTAATACAGTTCTCAAAACAATCAGTAAAAACTACAAAACCTAGTTGATAACCTGCAAAAGCATGTCACTTTCCTTAAAATGGATAGGTCATTGCTCAAAAGCAAGTATTCAAAGTGTCAGTGTCATCAAGATGAAAAGTCAAATGGCTTTGTCATGTTTTCATTATGACAGTTTACTCTGGCAGTGTATTCCAAAGCAAAAAAAATATCTTGGTGACTACCTGAAAATGCTCAAGACAGCACTATATACTATTTGTTTGCACAGCCATTTGAAAAATACAGTAAAATTACACATTACTGTATTTAGTGAGTTTACTGAGTACTACAATTTTTACTGCATATGACTTTGCCATTCTGATTTGTTCACAGCATTGTGCAAAAGAAAAAATAGACCCTTATTTACCACAAATATAACTCCCTTTGGGTAGAACAACTGTAAACAATATTGCAGTACATATTGGAACTGAGCATACAACATGCATAGTACTGTAATCATGCATGCACTTCCAGATGTTCCTCTCTGCCTGGACACATAAATTAATCTACATCGCAGCGAATATCATCTCTTGACTTGACTTAACAGCAAGTTGTATGAAATCAATTTTAAGTAAGTTGTTCGAAGGAATGAGAAACTGCTACTATGATGTGCACAAATGACTAAATGTTGTGGAGGTTGAACTAACTGCTGTGCAAATGTAAATAGTGATGTGGGAACTGCACCAAAGCGACTGAGAAAAACTGTAATCGTGATAAATCTATACGAGTAAATACAAATGAGTGTCCAACAGCACATTAGGCAAAATAAAAGAAGCCAGTTTATTAAGCTGACCAACTGGGTTTAGACAGTTCAGGATAAATACATTTTGGGGTAAGAATGTCCACAACAACACAAAAGACTCCTGCTCAACCCTGAGATTAAGATCGGAAAGGTTTAACGTTTGAGAAAAACAATGCCAACAAAAAATTTGGTACGATGCTAAAATGTGACAATTCATTCAAGACAGACAAAAAAATACAATTTGCACAAGATTTGTACAGATACAGTTCTGAACAAAAATATGGCACAAAATACGAGTACATTAACACAAAACATCACAGGACTCGACCTCTCAAGCTCTTGATCTCAAGTACATCAAGCTGTATTTGGCACAGATTCCAGATTCATCTTAAACTCTGGACACAAATATTGACACAAATAGTCAGTCAACAATACATGAGTGCAGTGTTGTTTAATGCACTGTACATTTACAGAACGAGTCTCCAAATACTGCTCTCTTTCATCAAACATAAAGGAAGTGCTTCCTGGGTAAAAGTCAGAAATAAACTGATACTGATTTGTCTTAGCAATAGAGCAACAAATGAATAAACCAGAATTATGAATATTAAAAAACGGCACTGAAACATTTCAAACCAACAAGAAGATGTGGTTCAGATGAAGTTATATCTGATGAACTGGGATATTTATATTCACCATTTACAATTAATGTGTGGACGTTGTGAATTATACAATTAATGTAATCGAAAATGAAGATTAAATGCATGCATGCGTTCAGAGCGTCTTCCACTCTTCTAGATCTAAGTGTGTTTGTGTGCCGTTACGCAGGAAGAAACAGAGCATCGAGACGCAGATTAAGAAACGCATGAAGCTAACATACTAATCCCGGACTAAATTAAATCATCATCCTTTCCCATTTTGTACAGAAAGTGCCCTTCTTAATTGCTCGCTAGCTGTTGGTTCCACAACTTTGTTTTTTTACGCTTCCTTCTTTTACAAAGAACATTTTTCTTGATTGGATGCCAAATGAACAGAAAGTGTTGATTATAAAGACAAGCAAGCAGTATATTTAAAAATTGATTATTTTTTTCATAAATTAAGACAGAATGAACAACAACGAAAATATTTCCAAAAAAAAAACTGATTTTGCGCCAACGTATAAATATGACACATATTTTGTAAAATCATTCAGAGGAGCACACGTTTGTGCTGTGGTTCTTCTGCTCTGTGCAATTCTCTCTGACCTTCCCCGCAGTCCTCACATCTGACCCTCGTGTGAGTCTCACAAACAAACTGGTGTTTGTGTGAGAGTGACAGGTGTTATGAGCAGTGCAACAGCAAAATTATTAAGGTGGATGGGTGTCTGAAGGTCCCGCGGAGGAACACTGGAGTTAGACGTCAACCACACTCTGTGAGGACAGAAGAGAGCGGCGCTATTAGATACTGGAATAGAAATAAATGCTTTTTAGCATCTGAAATGAGCTACGGCTTCAAGCACATAAATAATGCTCAATGCATGTTTCATTGTGATGAAAAAAGTCCATATAAAATTATAGAGGCATTCATTATGAACATAATTCTTTTGCAGTGCATGCAACATTTAATGCCATGCATGCAAACCAGTGAAACCCTGTTTAAAAGCAAAGCATTCATTAATTTATTTAAAGCTAAAATTGTGGCATGCGGGGAAATGCACCGGACAAATAAACTTCTGAATCCCATCAAATTTAAAGGAATTGTTGTGGAGTGACTAGAAAAGATATAGGTTTATAGCATTTATATTATCTGTAAACTGACACTACTGTTTTTCTTCTCTCAAAAATGCAATTTTGATTTAAAGTCACATGACGTGCAAATTCTTTTCCTGATAATACAGTAATAGACGTATAAAGTGAAGCTCTTGAACCTTGCATAGCGTCCTCGTTCTCCTGTCACCTGTTGATTTGACGATCAGACGATCCTTTCATCGACTTGTTCTAATGCATCAGACAACAACAACAACAAAAATCAGACAGATTTGAGGAATTCACACAAAGCACAGCATGCTTGCAATCCTAAATATAAGCATTTACGGTAAATAGAAAATGCAGAAATCAAACATTTAAACATTTTTGTGAACGGTCATCTAATAAAACATCTCACGTGTACCTTGTGCTTTCTGCATTTCATTGAGAAATTATCCTCCTTTAATACACAACCTTTAAAAACAGGGAAGCAAACACGTCAATTCATTTCAGAGGGTAGAAAAGTAGTAAATATATATTCTATAACTATATAATTATATTATATTTAAGTTTACATCTTATTCTTCACGCACGGGCAGATTTGCATGTTTTTTGTTTGAACACAAAAGCATCGGTTAACAGGCAGATCAGAATTTTGATGTTTCGGACCACAATGCAACGCGTGTGTGTGTGTGTGTGTGTATTGTGCAACAGAATGCAAAGAACTGCTGATGACTAACCGGAGCGCAGTGCACATGTGTAGTGGTATTTGTTCGGGCAGCCTTTGAAAACGCAGCCCAACGTCGCCCCTCTTCTTTGACACGTCGAACAAACCTTAAAAAACCAAACTGCCAGGTTGAGTGTCATTACTGCAGAGCATTAAAAGATCTGTGTATCCGAAATCTTACCGACGCTTTCGCCAACCTGACTGCATTTTCCAGTCCGTACAGCTTTCCCCGAACCAGAAAGACGCTTGCGGACCATATCACGCAGTCCTCGTGGAGCCAGTGCTCGTTAGCGTCCAGAGGAACCACTGGAGGACTGAACCAATCGGTGTCACCGTCCATCCTGGCTCTCTTCGATGAAGGCCTGTTGGACGACTCGCTATCGCTGGTCCAAAGAGACTCCAGGCGTTTCCCTCGAACAGACGAGTCCGAGTCACTATTATCCTCTTCCTGAGGATTGCAAACCGCTTTAGAAGCCGTTTTGAAGCCTTCGGGGTAATACGGCCCATGCAAGTCTCCGAGGTCCATGGCATTGGCCGAGCCGCCGCAGAGACAGCAGACCAGAACATCCCGCTGTGTGACATCCACACAGACCCGACCGTACTGCAGTCCAGGCGTCACGGGCATCTCACCGGACGCAAACCCGGCACACACCTGCCGCTTTCCCTGCGTGATCCGGACGCTGTCCTCGGGATAGTTGACCACCGTACAGACGGGGAAGTCTTTGCTCTGCATGCGCACGTAAGGTGCGAAGGTCTCATCCCGCACATCCTTCTTCTCCTTGTAACTCAGACATTTGAGTTTGATTTCAGGTTCCTGCGGTGAGAAAAATGACGCGTGGCCGACTGTGTGTTTCTTTCTCTTCCGTTTGGCAGATTTCTTCAGGACTTGTTGAGCCGGCATTGGTTTTTGATGCTTGACTGGTCCAGGTTGAGGGCTTCCTATCCCTTCGGAGGATTTTTTCTTTGTGCGTTTTACAAATGCATCTAACATCTTTGCAGAAGTTGAGGTAGATTGTGTGGCTTTACGTCTGCTGGAACGTCTGACGTCGGTTTCTTCAGTCTTTTTCTTCTTTGCATCGCGCATCTTTTCCAGCACCTTTTTCTTGGACTTGCTCTTCTGAACTTTTCTTTTACACACGCGACTCCTGACGGGATGGATGTCTTGAACGATGGCTTCCATTCTTACACCCCGTCTAGCTCTCGGAGGCAGTCTTTTCCTCTCAAGCAAGAGCGGACTGCTGCTAGACGGCAAATCGTTGCTTGTTTTGAATGCATCGGTGTCGGTTTGTTCTGCAGATGCATCGTTGACATGCACAGACTCGGTGTTGCACGTTCTGTCAGTTTTCCCTGTTGGTGTTTCTGTCGTTTCGGTCTCAGCTGCTTCTGGCATTGTAGAATAAAACTCCTCTTCTTGCTTTGCTCCACTCGGAGAACTCACAAAAACATCCTCTGTTTGCTCTGCCGACGGAGACTGAGGATGTAACGGATTAATGAAGTCTTGGTTTAACGCAATGGCGAAGCCGTCGTTCGGTAAAACCACCGGCTCCTCGGATCTGGAGATGAGAAAGACGAGCTCCGGATTGGCGTTCCGGTGCAAACCTTCTGCGTTCGCACCGTTATCCTCCGGATATCCTCCCTCGAAGGGTCCGACGTTCCAAAGGCCATTCGCCGCTCCATTCTGAAGCTCATCAATGCTGATGGGAAACCTGCACTCGCTGGGATCGGCTTGTAAAGATTTGAGCGTTTCCAAAGCCAGGTTTTCCACATCTTGCATATCCGGAGGTTGCTGAAGGTAGCAGAATGCCGCCACGTTTTCCACGACCTGAGCCGGTGACATGAAGCCGAACTGATCGCAGGCCGTCAGTCCGACCGGTACAGACACCTGCTGGAGACAGTGTTGGTCCACCGAAAGCGCAGCATCTCCCGCATCCGTCACCAGCTGCCCGCCATCATAAGCGGCGGGATGCAGCGCAAACGCTTTGCTCAAGGAAGGAACGATCGGGGAATGCTCGGAGAAGACGTGCGACCGGCTCACGTAGGAGAGCGTGACGGTCGTGTTGGAAAACGCATTATCCGGTTGGATCTGGTCCGTGGGAAGCGGAAGCGATTCAGAGTCAGTTTCGGGAAGCAATATCCCATTGCTGGTCCCAGGATTGACAAACCAGCCGGGCGTCTGGACGACATGCAAGGCGTCGATGGGGTTGGCTTTCAGAAGGCATTCCTCGGCGTTCCGCGTCAGATCGAAGATGTTGGGAAGGCTGCAGGCGGAGGACAGATCCTGAGGCTGTAAACCATCCTGGGAGTCGCTGGGAGGCTCTTCCATATCAACTGAGAGCGGAAACATACAAGCCACCATTAAAAAATGCAATTTGACCAATCTTTAACAAAATATTGAATAAAAATATTGCTAAAATATCAAACAACAATACTAGTAATAATTAAAATAACAAAACAGGAAACATGCATGCCAATTTTATGTATATAAAATTTATACAAAATACACCACTAAAAACAAAGCAAGTTGACCAACTTGCTTTAACAATAAAAACGTAATATTTAATAATAAAAAGCTAAAAACTAGAATAAATTCAATAATAAATATGCCAAATATTAGAAATGTGTTTTTTTTTTATCCTGAAAATTATGTTAATGTTGCTCTAAATTATCTACATGACTTTGAACAACATTTGTGAATCACTTTAGATAAATGCAATCAGTGTCATAGCCATTTGCGCCACAGCGGAAACATTACGCAAGACAAGAGCTACTGCGCATTGAAGAAGAAAAACTAATATTAATGTTAATAACTACCACAGTAATAAACGATTACTAGATTCGTACAGCACACTATTTTAATATAGACCACAATAAACATGTACTACAGTATTTGCAAAGCATAGCACGGATTATTATTTGCTGTACTTCAGGTTAGTGTCTGGATACTTTCTAAACCCCTTTTGTGATTTATGTATTTGATGTAAAACCGAAAACTCATGACGTGGAACAACCCGTTTAATTGACTGCATTAACGTTAAAGAGCTAACGTTATAATGGATTTATTAGCGCATAAACGAACACTGATGAATCACTGACACTCCCGAATTATAATAACATCAGTCGTGTTATATCTCCAGAATCAGATAAATCTTTGTCTTTTGCACCAAATCAAATCACGCTTTATGATCTGGATAACATCCAGAACTGCCAAACATCCCCAGAGCAGGTTTAATCCGGGTTCTTCAGGAGTCGCTTTACCTGTCCTGTGGTTCTTTGTCGCTTTTCCGTCTGCCGTTTGTTATGCTAACGTTAGCATAGCATGCTGTTAGCACGAGGGCTAATATACATTCCGACAACAATAAATGACGCTCACCAACGCGTCCACTAAATGCATGTCGTTACGAATCCCAATGAAGCAGCGCGATTAATCAGAGCTGAGCGCAGGCTTCCGTTAGCGACGCAAGGCGAGCTAAACAAAGAGCGCGCGTGCACACACTCACCCGAGCAGATGCATTTATTCACGAAACCATCGCAAACTCCATCCCGCTGGAAACAAACACACTATTTCTGTTGCCGCCGCTTCTGTTCGAGTTCGGGCTGAATAATGCATGGAACGGGAGCTTCTCATACTTCTGTGCTCCAGTGGTTTTGGTCACGGCTGCGCTGTGTGCTGTCAGAGTCATTGCGCAGCATCATGGGACTTGTCGTAGTCAGTCCACTCAACAGTGTAATTATTATGCGACACAAAATGTTCCTTTAAAGCAAAGAATTGTGATGCATCTCTTCTCACAATGCATTGAAACAATGAGAGTTGCTGTATTTGCAAGCATCTTACAGGTCTAAAAAGCAAATTTAGTTTTTTAGTGATTGTGAAAGCCTCATAGTTGGTTCCTTGAAAATCAGTGGAAATAAATAAATCAAAGAACAAAACAAACATACAGCATTTTTTCCTTTCTCAAATATAAAAATGCATTGCTCGTGAACTGAAAAGCAATTAAACTAATAAACTCTTTATTGAATATGAATTTGATTTACTGCACTTTCTTTATGATCTTTTGCCCAAAATGAATGTGCAATTAGTTTTAGTATTCAGGACATTGTAATTAATTAGATTTTAAAATAAATAAATAAATAAATACAAAGTAACAGATTCACACCCCTAATTGACATGTAATTTAATTTATAAATACACAATAGCTTAAAATATAAAAAAAAGCAACAATACAGGGTTCCGACTTTCTGCATGCTTTATGAAAGAAAACTTTACACTTTTTAGTTTAAAGACCTTTTAAGTCGAAGAAGAAAAAACTAGGAAAAAAATGTAATGGCGCACAATACAACAATATGGTCTAAATGTATTGTTTTATCAATTCTTTAAAGTTTGAACATATAACCTTCGACAGATTTTTATTACTTTTATTATTTCTTCCAAATAAATACAAAATTTAAACTATAATAAAAAAACAACCTTTACTGTACCTTCTCATCACAATGCAAACGTGTATTTCTTTATCTTTGTCTTGTTTAAATGTCTAAAGATTCTTAAATCAAAACAACTAATTCGAGACGTAAAATTACAAGTTAGAAATTGTTCAAAATAAAACGAGTTTGTTTAAACAAGAACAAATATCAAGCAATGGAATATTTTAATACAAAATAATCATAATTCATAGGGAAAACTCACTTTAATTTCCCACTGCCAGATATTTCTTTTTGTTTGAAGTATAAACTCATTTTGTTCCTTTTCACAGAAAACCATTCACTCTTTGTAAAATGTCTTAAATTTGTACCCAAGAAAAAAATTCTGAAGATGTGCTTTTAATGCAAGTCTTTCTGCTTTTTTAATACCAGCAGAAACCTTGCAATATCAATAAATGACAGATTGATCCGTGCAAAAGAGGGTGCAAAAATATTTATTGCTAATAAACCTGTTGTCAGTTCGTGTACATCTGCAGTATATTTACAATAATGTATAGATGAACGGAAATGTGAGACAAAAATTCATAACATTTAAATAAATACAATGGACTGCCACTGAACAACACTACATTTTATGACTTTATCAGCTTGATGAATCAAAAAAAACCAAAACAAAAAAACTCCCATTCATGTGAGTGGACCAGTATTCATTCATAAAGGCAACCTAATACAGCCTCGTTAATATTCTTTAGAGCAGCCCAAACCCTCCCAGGTCTGTCCCTGTGTGTTTTACAGTCATCAGAAATGGTCCTTTATTTTAAAACATCAGGAGATGCTGTAGAAGCTCAGCGGTTAATGATGCAAGCGTCGACTAAATGCAGCTATTTTATATGCATCCCATTTCGCTAAAAGTAGTGTGTAAAACTAGTATGAAGTCATGACGTGGGTTACTTCCTCCACTAGCGATTCACACAAACTAAAGAGTTCACACAGTAGCTTACACAGTCGTGTTTAGTGTATGCATGATAGATGCTTCATTAAAAACAAAGTATTTACATTAAGACATGGCAATGAAAACAAACCAACAACGTCACAGTAACTGAAGTGCATGAAATGCAGACTATAGACATAAAACTCAAACTTCATACCATGTTTAATATACGCTGTAGCTGTGACCAGTGTGTCTCTAAGTGATTAACTATTGGGCTAAAATACGCAGCTATTTATTAGCATGCAGCGAGGCCGTGTCAGAAGTCCTTAGTGTCCTTGTTGTCGAACAAGTGAAGTCTCTGCTCCGCCGTCAAACCCTCTTTCAGACTCTGGAGAAACAAACAGAGACTCAAATGAGATGTTTTGAAGCAGTTGTTGTGAGCATGTCCATAAAAACAGGGTTTCTGCAGGTTTTATGAAGATGGACTCTTTTTAAGGAACACAACGTGTGACCCTGGACCACAAAGCAATAGGCAGCAATACACTGCATGGGTCAAAACTATCATTAGGACATTAAGATCATGTTCCATGAAGATATTTTGCACATGTCTTACCATAAGTCTATAAAAATTTTGTAATATGTGTTCGTAAGCACTTCATTTGAACAACTTTTATTACAGTATTTAGATTTCTTGCTCCCTCAGATTCCAGATTTGCAAATAGAGAAATAATAAAACACGAACAAATATCTGCCAGTGGAGTCTGAGATATCAACTTATTAATTTTAAAAGGAAGTTTTCACAGCCCATTGACAGAAATTTGTTTGATTGTGTTAAATTTCTCGGGAAACATTTTGCATCTCCGATAAAAGTAACTTGATTTAAGGATGTTGAGATATCAGTTCTGGAAAACGACAAAAATACGGAGGGAGATATTCATTTGTTGCAGTGAATGTGACATTTAATTCCCTGACTTCATGCATGTAAGACTTTCTGCTCCTTTTTCTTTTATGGAAGACCTGCAAAAGCCCTGTTCAACTCTAAAACAAAACCAAAAAGTCAAAAACTCTTGTTTTATTCATTAAAAAATCCCTGCTTTTTCGTTGCATTTAAATCAGTGACCTCAAACAAAAATGAAAGAAGTGTTCAAAACTGCCAACTGTGCCACCAACCAACTCCAGTGACACACACACACACATGCCGTGACGGTCCGGTGAAGCTCATTCAGTCTGTCTGAAATCTGAATTGTTTCCAGCAATGCATATGGAAATGTCCTGGAGTCTGATGAACATGAGACGATTCATTCAGCAGGATCACATGCACCATGGCAGAATATAATCTGATCTGTTTGTGTCAATGCATGAACTACAGCTGGGCGATGTGGCCATTCATTCTATCATAATATCATAACTTCTAAGTCTCTTTGAAGAAAAGCATCTGCTAAAGGACTAATTAGTAATGTAATGTAATAATCATTAAGCATTAAAGAGGAAGGAAATGCTTCCTCAGATGCTGAAAATCTCTACTTGATCCACCACGGATTCATGAAGCAGTCTGAAATCACCCATCACTACTTAAAGGTAGTTTTTTCTAAATGGTGTAAAGCTGCTGAAGTGACTCTTGGAGCAGTTCTGGAGAGGAAGCTCATGTCCTCATATACTAAGACAAGCATCAGATGCGTTCCGAGTTTGAACATGCAGGTTATTACAGACACACACACACACACACTGACAACTGAATCTGGTTAGATGCAGTACTATTAGATACACGTAACTCGTGCACTGACAGACCTTAACGTTTTGTGTTTGTTGTCCTGAAGCTCAAATTGCAGAGGATGAATGCACTTTCATTTTCGAATTCTTTTATATGAAACTGATGTACACAGGTATGTTTTCAGAGTAGGACAAAACATCTGATATCGAAACAGATCTGTGCGTGAAGGCAGCCTGTTAAAGCGGCCACTTTCTATGATCATCACTAATAACGGCATTAATTCTGAGGAAAAAAAGAAAAATTCTGTGCACTTTGAGACACTTAAAGAGCACTTATTTTAAAGCTATTGTTTTAATAGCCTGCTGTGCTTGTTTAAAAAAAAAGTTAATTTTGCACAAAATAAATTTGATATAAAATGTATACAAATGTATTCAGACCCTATATTTTTAACATGGCTGTACTGACAACACTGTGATGCATCGATGCATCATTAATCGTAATATACCCATAGATCCCCCCCAATCATGATCTCAGTGTGATGTGGTTTATCGCCCAGCCCTAGCATGAATCCCTCTGAATGATGCACGGGGAGTTCAGCGCATGCGCTCCCTTCTAAGGGCTTTTACCTAAAATCAGAAGTCAAACATCTTCAGGTTTAGTCTTTAGCTGTCCCAGGACATATCACGACTCACAGACTGGGAACAGAGGGAAGAGCAGAGGAAACACACACACACACACACACGGGACTGTGTTAGAGGAGGGAATGTGCAAAAGACATGGTCTTACCGCTACCTATCAGGCTTTTTCCTGGACAATAAAACACAGCACACACACAGTTCAGTTCCTGACTGTTTTCTCAAGCACAAGCTGCTGTATTCTGTCTTAAAGGAAACATCGTGTTGACCTGAAGGTGGCAGTGTGTGCTTAACTAACTCTTTTTCATCATCAGAGGACTGAACGTTTGTGTGGAAACCTACCTTTGACCTCATGGCGCGTTCTGAGCGTTTGGCTGCTGCGGCCGCCATCTTTAAAATGTCAGGATTGCTCTTTGACTTCATGATATCTGGAAAACATGACCGCCGGTTGGTTTTTAATAACATGCATTTGTATTGAATGTATTTGAGTGTGGGTTGATTTGGAGATGAGGGTTGTACCGTAACTGCCTCGCTCCGCCTCCTCCAGCGAGGGCTCCCCCAGTGCATCATGGGCCTGCTGCAGCTGCTCACGCAGTCGGCTCAGATCACGCTCTGCTTTGGCCCGGACGATGCTCAGCTCCGTGTAGATGTCCTTATATTTATCGGTTGCATATTTTTTATCCTATGAAGAGACGTGGCACAGGTTATTAATGTTAATCAGTGTACATTCTTTCATCAGGGTCCTTAAAATGTCTTAAAAATAAAACAAATTAGGGAATAAAAATTCTTTAAAAGGGATGATCATTATAATAGGAGATTTTAAATTTGGGTCCAAAAAAATAGTCGCATTTACAGATTCAACACGATAGAATGAAAACAAACATTTGATTCATTTCAATTTTAAAACAATTATGTAATTATGCCTTTTTTATGTGTCCATCTTACAAAAACAGATGTTTAAATTAATAAATAAATATGAGCACTGCATGTTCAAAGTCAAAATAGCAGTGTGCAATCAATGAATATTACAAATTTATGTCAAGCAACTGATTATGATCTATTGATGATGAATTATGTCTTGCGTTACCGTATTTATATTGTTTTATGTTGTAGATGTTTTAAGTGTGCAATTGCTTCTCATTTCAAAATAAGAGTCCTAGTGTATTCGGGACTGTTTATAATTAAAAGTCCTGCATTACACAAAAAAATACTTGTTTATTTTCTGTTAACTCAGTCTTTGCCGCCCATCGTAGGAAGGAAAGACTAAGAACATTATTTACCATCCAATTTATACATTTTACAAATATCGGCACAATAATCAGTTCATTTCTTTGAACACATTATCATCATATCTACAAAATCAAATATCACTGACCTATAATTCTGAAGCATTGATACCATAACATTAAACAATTGTAATACATAAGTATTTACTAAATAAAACATTAAATATTTTTATTATTTAAGTATTCATTCTATTTGTGCAATTCTTGTTTTTTTTTTTTTACTCTTCAAACATAAATGAAGTTGCAGCACTTACTCTTTGGGCGTTCTGTAACTCATCTTTTAAAGAGTTGATCTCCTGCTTCAGATACTGCACTTCTGACTCCTTCACCCTCAACATCACCTGTGAACACAAGAGTGAGGATGAGCTTTTCATTCCCAGGATGCTGTGGGAAAAGAGTGAGGCATGAAGGGAAGAAACAGACCTCCAGCTCATACAGCTCCTTCCCCTGCATGACTCCGCCAGTGTCTCCTCCGTCTTCACTCGCCATCGATCGCATCTTCGTGATCTCAGCTGCCAGACGATTGTTCAGCTCCTGCATAACAGAAAAGAAGCATAAAACAGCACTTTGAGGGACAAAATCAGGTCTTATATGCATCAGAAGTGGATTTATTTGCACTAAGGACATGGTTACACCTGCAGTGGTTAGTCTGCATTTAGTTTTAGTCATCTGACCTGTTTTAGTCGACTAGATGTTAAACTGTAAAGCATTCATTAATTTATCTAAACTATCTAAATTCAATATATACTCATGGAGAAAATGTATTTACCTGTTAATATGATATATACATATAACATGCCTTTATCTTTAAATAAAATAAAACCACTTCTAACTAAGAAACAACAACAGGATCTTTTCAATAAAAGACCAGTGGTTGTGTATGCATTCTTTGTAATAATTTGCTTACGTCCTTCTTCACTCTTTCAAGCAGACATTGATATGAACTAAATACAGATTAATACTAAAGTGATACAGTCATGAGTAAAGAGTGATTTTCTCTTTTTTGAATCAGGTTTATTAGGCTGCTGTCACTTTAAGAACTAGCGCATGGATCCAATACACTTACACATATCTGAAATTCTGCTTACATTCATCTAATACATAACCGACTGAATACTCGTCACAATGGACAATTTGAGATAATTGTTTAATATCTGTCTGTTAAATCACAAGAAGATGAGTAAGAGAATAACAGTTCTCTCCCTAACTAATTGTCTCATTTTCATTAATTGACGAAAAGGTTAATAGATTTGCAATAGTTTTTGTAATTCAAATTGTTTTTATTTTATTTAGTTGTTGTTCCCAGTGAAATAAGTTTTTTTTCTTCCCCAAATTAAGTTTTTATTATTATTATTATTATTATTTTTTTCTAGATTTCGTTCTTTGGATTATTAAAACAATGAAACTAATACAAGTTAATGACAATTTATTAAAAGTGTAAAAAAAAAATATATTAATTTTATTAATTATTATTATTATTATTATTATTATTATTTATTTTTCAAAAATAATTTGTGTGTGTTCCTTGTTTATTTTTCTGGATTTCATTTCAATGGCTTAATTATATTTGAATAATCCAAATTTAATATTTAAGTTTTTTTAAAATAATACATCATTTATTTTATTAGTAGTAGTAGTAGTAAGACTACTTTTTACTGTACAACAGTAATATATTTCTGTCACAATTTCCTCAAGTTGAACTGAATTTTTATTTTTACAGGTTGCCGTGCAGAGTTTTGTTTTTGTGTGTATATTTATGTATTAATGTCCTTTTAGTGAGACGGCAAACTCTTAAACAGGTGAAACTGAGCGTTTGGGCCATTCGTTTACACAGAGACACACAGAACATGCAGGATCAGTCTATATCACCATTTGATTTAAGTGTACTGACCTACTTTTGATTTATTCATTCAAAATTTGGCATCATAGAGCCCTAAGTGAAAAATTGGATGTGGATTTAAAGTATGCTGGATTTTTCAGCACACTTTAATGCTATATTTTTTTTTTTTTGTGAAATGATCACTGGATACCTGGTTGTGTGCATTGAGTTCCTGGTTCTCCCGCTGGCACTGTCTGAGCGCCTGTCTCTCGGCCTCCAGCGCCTGGGCCAGATGAGCGTTTTCTAAGCACTTCTGTGAGTACTGCTCTGACAACACCTCGATCTCCCTCTGGTATGACACCAGCTCTTCCCTACAACACAAATGCACACGTATTTATCCTCTCAGTTTAAAGTGATAATAAAAGAGCAAGGTCTTGAAGTCTAGACAGAAGTACAGCCAAGAGCTTGAGGGCAGATTACAAGCATGTACACAAAGAAAGAAACTGTGCAATCACTCCAGATTTGGCATCTAGGCTGCGTTGCTCCAGGACACACTTGGCAATGGAGGCAGTCATGCAGTCAAGCTTTAAACCCTTTATCCAGTTTAATTATTGTAATATGCAGAATGCACAAGACTTACTTGCGTTTAACAGCTTCAACAGTGAACTCAGAAAGAAAAGCGAGGTAGAGATGTGGCTTTGTAAACACATTTCAAGCAATTCAATCTGAAGAGGCAGTTTATTTTTCAAAAGAAAGCAAATACGCTGCATTATGAGGCTGAAATAGCGTAAAGGAATAGCAACTGACTCGTGCTGTTTGCGGATTTCCTCTATGTCTGCGTTTTCATTGTTGCTGTTGGCCTTGCGTGCTTTCTCCAGTTCCCGCTCAAGCTCCGTCCGATGTGCATTCTTCATTGCTTCAATAGCTAATCAAAGAAAAAGATAATTAACAGATGTATATCTCGCAGTGTGTCTTAAAATCAGAAATTGGCATTAAATGACTCTAAAACAGATTCAGGAATGACTCTTCAAAATTTTGTTGAAAGCGTTTGCTGAGAAATGCAAAATTTAATCTTTATTACCTGGTGAGGATTTTCTTTTTCCTGAAATGCTAGTTAATATTATGGTACTGGACTAAAACTTTCTAACTTTCTGGTCATACAGACCACAAACAAATAAAAATTTCATTTTAATATTTTTTTTATTTTTCCCAACCTTGATACACTGATCAAAAATGACCAGCCTAGAAAAAAGATCTTGGCCTGTATTATTACCAAATATTTTATGTCAGCTTCTTCAATTAAGTTTTGTATTTGTATTTATTTTTTTATCTGATTGATCACATGCCTTATTGATCTGAGCTAATGCACCAAAGTGATCAATAACAAAATAATCAATAATGCTTTTTTCCACTCAAAAAATGTGATTCATAAACTCAGAGGCATCAGTAAAGTCCAAAAAGAAATACAAAACCTGTGCTAATTGAAATAAAACAACGATTTGTTGATAATACAGCATAATAAGTAGGAGGTGCATGACATTCGATTTTTCCCAATATCCGATATGCCGATATATTTAATTTTGTTTGGAAACAACAAGTCTCTCCTGTGTGTAAATTATAAGCAAATAATTATTACTTTTGGTTAGTTTTTAACAAGAAGTTAAATGTTAGAATTAAATGTACAATAATTAAATTAATCAGCAAGACATATCGGTATCATTTTTTATATCGGGCGATGCCGATATGTTCATTTAAAGCCATTATCGGCCAACTCCGATATCGGTGCAATAATATCGCACATCCCTACTAACAAGATATTTACAAACAAATTTAAAAGTCTGGTCATTTATAACTGGGAACACCAAATTAGGTAAAGGATTTTCAGCAAAGCGCAAGAGTTAAATCAGCACAATTTAATATTTTATGTTTAAGAGATAATGGATTTTTTTGAGAATTTGCATGTGATCCTGGAATTTCCATTTCTACACTGCGTATATGTGATCTGATCCCTACGATCATATTCAAAACATCTTCTCCTGGCCCTTTACATCTTACTAACCAGCTATAGTGGCTGCGGTCTCTTCTGCCAGCAGTCTATCTTTCTCCTCTTGCAGTTTCTCCAGTTCCCGCTGGTGCTTTTTCTGCAGCTCATCAATAACTTTCTGGTGAGACTCTTCCATGGTGGCGAAGCCTCGTTCACATGTCGCCTGTAGGGAAATGCATGAAGCAGTATTTAGTGCATCTCATTCTGATTGTTTCAAGTCCACTTCTACGATGACAAGGACAACATTTACACAGACGACAGAGATCAGCGATGTGTGGACAGAAGAGTGTCCGCACATAGCCAGGTATTAATAACCTACAATGACATAAAGGGGACACAGAGGCCAGTGAGAGACGGCTTCTCAAAGGAAACTAATACACACACCATGATGGGATTGTTTGTTCATTCAATGTTCATCCCAAAACCTTGGATACTTTAGCCAGGCTTAATGCATGAATATAACTGGATTAGATACAAAATATCAAAAGAATGGCAATTTATTATATTAAAAAAAAGACAGCAAAAGTGTCCTTAAAATAACAAGGAAGTAGTAGATATACGGTTCAAATTCAAGATAAAAAGTATTGTGGTTGTCAAATTCTGGTGGATTATGTTGATAGTGATGAACTGTGAGAACTGACTTCATACATGCACAAAAAAAAAAAAAAAAAAAATATATCACCTTGACACCAGTTAAAAATCAATGCAAAAATTCACTAGCATTTGATTTGGTAAAAAAGTCCTATGTCATGATTAAAACATTTAAAATACATTTATTTAATACTACTTCAAACATATTAACCAACATAAATTAAGACTGACTGATATAAAATTATAATTAAACTTTATTTGGAGTATTTCTTTATTGCACAATGCACATTTCTTAATATTATGCCTAAATGTGTTTAAATATCACTATTAATAAGGACTTGCATTATCACTAGCAAGATATGTAAAGTGTGCCTGAAGTATATTTGCAGTAGTTCGACTTCAGCTCAATCAAATATACTTCAGTATATCTTTAGTTGGAACTCAGCACTACTTCTGCACAATTAAAGTGCATTAAGCGAACAATAAGTTAAGATTTATAAGACTAGGTTTAGAAGTTTAGTAGAGCAAAAATACAATTGCAATTAACCTTTATTAAACAAATGTGTCGTATACTTAGCACAAAATAAATACATTTCAAACTCATTGTAGTATATTTTGTTTTCACTAAGGACACTTAGGACTACAGACACTCGCTTTAACATTTTAATGCATTGAAATTAAAATATTTGCAACTTAAATATCCAAGTATGTTTTAGGGGCACCACATTACTTGTCCATATCGTTTTAAATTTCAATTTATATAGACCCACGTCTGAAAAACAACTAGAAACTCAATTTTTTTCTATATTTGTAAGATCTGCCATGAATGTAAAGACTTTTACGGGATTAGAGCTAACATACTTCAACATGGAATTTAATTTCAGTACAAGAGTTGTCAATGCTTTAAACTGTGCAAACTTAATGCATTTCTGCTGTTTATTAAATGTCCCTAATCTCTGTGCTAGAAACAGGGGAGTGAATTCAGCCATTGTTTTTGAAGGACTAGTGTCTAGTGTCCAGGGACATGGCCTGTGTCCTGATCCACTACAGGCCAACTCTTCCTGTCCCCGTATCACAGCCGCACCTGCACTTGTTTACTCCGAGCAGCCTCTCTGGTTGGAAAATCTCATTTCCTCTTTTGTCTGAGACAAACATGAGGCTATAGTTGCACATATTGATAACAAATTTAACATTCAGAGCTTTTTTTTTTCATTATATTTTTTCTTAAATCTTCATCTTAAATTTAATCATAAATAATTTGAATAAATTGTAAGAAGTAACAAACGTTAATGTTCATTATAAACTGCAAGCACTCTTTTGAATATGAAATATATTAGAAAAAAAAATAGTAGTAGGGGAAATTAGAAAATATTCCTGTAACTCCAAGCACAATGTGTGTAAATAATTATGTTTGGCAAATAATAAAGAAAAAGCAAAAAGTTAAAAACCATTGCACCAATGCCAAAACCATTTAAAACTGGCCTCATAATTGTATGTTTATACTTTTTTTTTCCATCACAAAATTATATAGTTAGGAACTGACTTGAGCTGTGGTACTTAAGGTCACATCACACTGACAAAATATAAAAGAAAACTACAGAAATTATCATTTTCTCCATTATCCCATTATTTTGGCAACCGAGTGACAGAGAGCAAAACGTTTTTTTTTTTCAGTACTTGGACTTTTTAAATTGCCAGGTGTTCTACTTAGTTGATGCAACAATGTAATACTCTGATATAATTCATTATCTAAATTTGTTATAATACATAACACAATTTAATCATCTCTGTCTTCAAAGC
This sequence comes from Carassius gibelio, assembly GCF_023724105.1. NCBI lineage: Eukaryota > Metazoa > Chordata > Actinopteri > Cypriniformes > Cyprinidae > Carassius > Carassius gibelio. The sequence continues at coordinate 20,177,237 of NC_068407.1, read as the reverse complement.
CAATTTTTCGCCAATATGTACTTAATTGTTTAAAATAAAACAATTCAGTTATTGTCATGCATTATTTGTTATTGATTAAGTTAAGCAGCTGGCATTTTGCAGTTATCAAAGTTAAGTTGCGATTTATGCAAAGAGCACTGGCTGTTAATCAGGCAAAGAGGTTAAGTGTGAGAACAAGTTCAGATCAAAGTCAACCAGCTGAACCACATAAGCTTTCACACTTGCTGACACAAGGAGTATGCAGTTATGCATTCTCCAAAACATCAGACGAATGGATTCTTAATTGTTCTTCACTGGACTTGAGTTATTTAGAAATGCCTTCTTCAGTGAGAGAATGGTGTATTTTCCTCTCATCACACAGTTGGCTCATCCATACCTCTAGTATTAAACTGTACATGCAAACCTATTGTTAGCAGCCATGCATCACTGGTGAGAAATATTAGGCCAGACCAAAGCACCACAAAGCAGGGTTAGTATGAGAAAAGAAGGGGAAAGGATCAGATTTAGGGTTGCCACATGAAGTCAATACAGACGGAGAACAGCAAGGACACGGAACTCCTTGACCTTTAGGTTTTCCAGGTCTTTCTGGTATTTCAAACGCAGCAATGCCGCTTCCCCATCCCGATCTCGCAGATTAATTTCTTCAGTCAGTTCGGACAGCCGGGAAACAAGTTTTTGGATCCGCACTTTGAGGGAACTTGTGTTCGGCTTGCCATCGGTTGCAGGTTCGACAGGACCGACAGCATCCATTAGCTCTTCCATCTCTTGATTGAAGCGTGCTATTAAGTCCTTACGCTCCATCTCGTGCTTCTTCTTCAGGTTCTCCATGCACACTGTCAGAGAGTCGATCTCTTTCACGTTTTCCTCGGATCGCAGTCTCAGAGTCTCACCAGCCTTGGCCACTTCCAGTCTCAGGTTTTCTGCTTCGAGCTCATACACCTCCTTTAATTCTCGCATCTCCTTCTTATGCTTGGCCACCAGGTCCTGAAGCTGTATGGCCTTGTCCAGAGAGTCAATTGGTTCTCCTTCGATCTGAATGTGGGCTACACTGATACACTGCTTCTCAGACTCCAGTTGTGCTCTCAGATCAGCACAATTTGCACACACAGACAGGTCTGATGGTCTTGCCTTTGGCAACATTTGAAGAACTACCAAAAACATGCATGTTATGTCCATTATGGCCTCATGAACATACTCAGACCAGGTTCTTTGAGAGCCACAGCTTGACACAGTCAAAGCCAAGGAGTGAAGCTCCTCATTATTTTGTTCCCTAAGAGCAGAAGCCGTTTTATTCAATAACGCAACTTTCTTCTGAATGACTTCAGTGAGAGTTTTCATCACGCAGGGGTTGGCCGCATCATCAAGCAACCGATTCAAAACATTCGGTTTCATTGTATCTTCAATCAGTGCATTTCCATATCCAGCGCTTTTGTCTGTGCAAGATGCAGGTTTTGCGTCACTTTGAAATTCTTGGAGATTGGAGAGCTTATTCATAAGCAGCAGCATTTTATTATCCACTATCATACGTTCTACAACATTCCTTAGGGTTTGCTCAACCTCTGAGCCTTTCTGACAGTCCTCTAAACCAGCTAAAACCTTACGCAGAATCATTCTCTCAAACATCTCCATCATTCCTGCCTGATTCTCATCCAAAATGTTGGTGTCCATGCCAGTGTTGGACAAATCTGTCTTACTGCCTATTACCAACATGTCAAGTAGATGATTAAGAGATTTAGACCTGCTCTTGAACTCTTCCACCACTTCCTCAATTCCACCTTCATTTGTGAGTTTTTGCACCAATTCTTGGCGCCCAATTTCTGTTCCTGGTTCACTACCAAATATACCTTGAGTGCCTGCCTTCTCTTTCAACGTCCTAATTTCCTCCTGAGCATCTACAAGCATCTGACTACACATCCTTGCTGTCTCTTCGTGTTTCGCATTCTGGGACTGAAGTTCTCTACAGACCTGCTCAGTATTTTGAAGCTGCTTGTCCTTCTCTGAAAGCTGGGACTGAAGGACCTCCAATTGGCGCTTGAGGTCGTCTGTCTCCGAATCTAACTCTTTATCATCTTTTTCACTCTCTGCCTCCTGAAATCCAAGACCCCTAAGCGTAGCTTCTTTAAGTTGCAATCTCTTCTCTGTATCTTTCAAAGTATTACCAAGAGTTTCCAATTTAATAAGAGCCTCTTGTAGCATCTGTGACTTTTCATAGAGTTCTCGCTCATACACGTTTTTCTCGGCGGTCTCTTTGTTTTCTTGCTCCTGTTCCATGTTGGATTGTGGATATTGCTGACTGCTACGTAAACTAAAAAGCTCAGCTTTCAGTCTGTCTATTTCTCGATCCGCTTCTATCAACTGGTTCATAATTTCTTGATAGCGCTGGTTCAAAGCTACATTTTCGCCCGCGAGCAACTCCACCTGCTGCGACAGATCCAGAGGATCTTCTCTCGAGCAGCTTAATACCAACGAACTCTCCATTTTCTGCCTATGAACTCTTCCCAACATGTCCTCCATGGTGACCAAACGAGCTTCATAATCCCGAATACAGTCCCCAGCCTTTTCCAAGCTTTTCCTCGTCTCATTCTCAATCTCCTGCTGGTTCTTGAGGCTTTCCAACAGTTTCTGCGTCATTTCTCCTACTGACTCACTTCTTTCCTGTCCTTGAGGACTTTCTACCCAAATGTATTCGCTATGCAAAAACATGAGCTTCATCAGCTCTCTTAATGTCAGAGGCTCACTGGCATCTATCAAGCTCTCTAGCTCTCTGATCTTTCCCTCGCTATCCTGAAGCACGAAGCTGACCGTTTTCTGAATGGAGTTTGAGGGACAGACCTCGGTGGTAGCGGGTTTTTTGGTGTCAGAAAGATAAGGTTCCTTTGCGGGCCAGTGTGAGAGAGAAAGGCCAAGCTGTGCCTGCATGTTGCGCTTTTTCAGTTCTTGAAGCTGCAGGATCTCTTTGGTTTCCTGGTACTTCTTTGTTAAGCTCTGAGCTTGAGAACTAACCAGTTCAGTCTTCTTCATCTGGGGCTCTGTCTCAACACTCAAAGGGGACTCCAGCTTGGAAAAGGGGACCAGACAGTTGGTTAACAGTCAGCACAGATGAACAACGCTAATCAAATTCTAGATTATAATTAACAGTGTTGAGGATTTGAGGTAAATGTACATTTTATTACAACAACTGTGTCGAATCAATCTATTAAGGTTAAAGGGAGTGTAATTTCATTCAGCTTCTTTCATGGAATAAGGCGCATTAGAATGCTAAAAAAAAAAAAAATGGCAAAAGGTTAGTAATTCGAAACAATGCATGCATATTAAAAGGTTAAAGAGTTGTTTCATGGGGTAAGTAACGCAAAATTAGTGCTAGCTAAGAATGCCAGAACAGTTACATGCCATCCAGTTAAGCCTGCAGGCCTTTTGAGGAACAATTTAACCTAAACTACTGTGCAACCCCTACTGTGTCTGTTTATAACGAACCTGAATAAATAAATAGGTAAAAGACAACCCTTTAAAACTAGCTGGTGAAGATGAAAATGTGTCCTGGACGGATATTCAACATACAGCATCACCTTTTGTGAAACAATGCCATGCCTAAGATAAAAATCACCACACATTTGCTTTTGATTCATATATGCCTTAATTTTGGTATACTGAAAAGATATACTACAAGAGAAAATGAGAAAAAAAAAAAGGAAATGTAGCTACTTATTGCAATAAATAATTTTGAGAAGTCCAAATTAAGCTCAGAAGACAATGCAACAATATTTTGAACAAAACACTAAAGACAAACATACACGCACACATAACACACACACACACACACAGACAGATTATATAGCATATATGGAAGAAGTCAAGAATAAGGTTAAAATGAAATTAATAAATGTTAAATATGAATAAAACACATCATGCATATTTTCATATGTCGATGTTCATGCAGCACTATTCTGCAAAAGATACATTCTTAAATAATTTTCAACACCCTTAAGATACACTGATACTCAATGCTTTTGAGAAAATACAAATATGCAAGAGATCTGGCATGGAAAACTTTTCATTACATAAATACTACTAATAAAATATTGGTCACGCTTAACTTTTATCAGTAGTATAGAAGTATTTTTAATGCATTAATTATGTCTTGTAATGCTCCGTACAATGCATTGTATGATCTCGTTAGTAATATATAAAATATAATGCTTATCTATTCATTATTACACCTTTAGAAAGTAAAATGCATTAAAACAAATGGCAAACAAGTTCTCAAATATTATAATGCATTTTAACTTTGGTTACTATTATTTATGATTAATGCATTACAACATACATTACAAATACCTTTTCAGTCAATCATACACAAAGGTTTTAAGTAAAGTGTGTAATACAAAATATGCTATAAATGTTTTCCAGTAATTTAAAGTGTGTATCATTGAGTATGAACGTATCTGGAGGGCACTGCAAGTTCAGAGTATTTCATCATGCCATCATTGAATATTTATTAATTCATGTTCAGTTATTGTTAATCATTTCTAAGTTGGAACATGCAATAGAGCTTGCATGTGACTGACATTTTTAAAGCCATTTTGCTTGAACATGGCAAGAGGAATCTTAAGTAGAGTGTTTTTTTTACATGCAACAGTCTCTAGACATGCAAAGCGCGCGTTTGCAGCTTCGATGATAAAGATGGAAGCCATGTGTTTGTTCTTCTCCTAATAATGACACACAACGTGTTCAATCAGGCATTAGCTGAATACGCCATGAAAACATGACATAGATGTGGCCTACCGGTGAAATGTAACCAGCACGGATCTGATGTTCATGCTCGAGAGCGTTTTTGAGCTGACCCTCCAGCTCCAGCTTGTGCCGATTGGAGTCCATTAAATGCTGGTGGCAGCTCTCCAACTGAGCTTTCAGCTCTTCAACCTAACAACGTCCACAGCACAAAGAGAAGTTAGGATCTGAAATCATATCATATTTCTGTTTTTTTTAACTTTGGATGTTTAAACTAGGGCTGTTGAACATTATTTCTGTCTGTCATCTTACACTGATGCAGTTATTGATGAACACGATTCAGGCTGAGTGATAGTCTATTAAAATGCAGTTATATAACCCTACAACTCAACATATGAGTGCAAAAACAAAAATCATATATATATAGTATCAATATCACACCAGCAAGAGTGCAGTTTCTTCCCAATAACTGCGGCAGTGCAAACGTTATATTGCTTTAACAGTTCAATAAACAAGAATTTAATATTCTGCTAAATTTTATACACAATTGTTAATATTTTGCTGTTTCACAAACAAAAACAGTTCCAAACAAAGCCATAGCAGAATTGTTTTCTGAACACACAGCTGTGATTGGCTCCTGAATGAATCAACGAGGATTCAGTGACTCATTCATAAAGACTTCTGAAAGAATCATTTGTTCGACTGAATCGGTTGAATGAACGATTCAAATGACTCACCGCCACCTAACACCACTTTCAGTTTAATATTTTGGGTAACATTTGACTTGAAAACATTCCTCATCTAACACAATATCTCCTAATGACTTCCTTTAAAAAGGGAGTACTTTCCAAGCCTAAACTGATGTGTAATCGTTTGACAGCCCAAGTTTAAAGTTGTAACTGTGCAGTGTATTTTGAAGCCCGAACCCCTTTTTTGTAGTTCTCGACGAGTTTCTCCAGCTCTGATGCGTCTCTGTTGTGGTGTGTGGAGGGCAAAGGCACCCTCCTCTCCTCCCTGATGGGTGTCTTCTCCACCTGCTGCCAATGCTGCTCGATCTCGTCCTCCACTCTCTGCTGCCGCTCCAGCGATGGGGGCGGAGCATCTACCTGGACCACGCCCACACTCTCAAACTCCATCTTTGGGGGATCAGCGGGCGGATCGAAGGACGAGCCGGTGACGCTCTCGTACCTCCTCCGCCTCTCCTCCCTCCTCTTGTTTCTCTCGGCTAGCTCGGCCTGGAAGGTGTCGGCCTCGTGCGCTCTCTGCTGCGCCAGAGCCTGGGCGATGGGGCGAAACTCGGCCCAGTCAAACGTTTTGGAGCGTCCTTCTCGCCTCCGTTCTCTCGCTCGACTCTTCTTTAATCCACCTTCCCGCTCAGCCGAGGCTTCAGAGGACGGGGAGTCCTGAGTGATGTCAGGACGGGCGAGACTCTCAAACGGGCCGCAGGAAGCGTGCTCATCTGTCAGGCTGTTTCAAGACCATATACATGTACAACATAAATGATTTAAAGACTAAAAGCAAATTTTGTGCTTCTGCATCATGTGTGGTAACACACCTAGCAACATCTGGTGCAGTGGACGGCCGGACGTTTTTCATAACCGCTTGGATCCAGTTGCGGCGTATTCCTGCAGTCATTGCGGAGAGTGTGTGCACCGCCTCTTGAGTCTGGTGAGAGAAAAAATTGAGTACAAACAGATGAGAAGAGTCTGCTGGTTAATAAATCCCTCAAACTCTTGCAAAACAATAAAAAGACACATTCAAGAGATGGACTATCTGTCCCTGCAGTGCTTGGATAATCCATTACAAGGCATCAGAACCAACATTAACAACATAACATGACAAATAAAATAAATAAAATATAAAATACAAATCCATCAAATAAAATAAAATATAAAATTAAAAAGTCTCTATAAAATAGTAAGTCCATGAAATATAAACTCCTTAAAACAAAAATATAATTAAAATAAAACAAAGTCCATTAGAAAAAACAAACAAACTATAAAATAATAAGGACCATTAAATTAAAATTTTATGTCCATGAAAAATAAATAAATAAATAAAAAAGGCCATGACAAAAAATTAAATAAAATGAAAGTCCATGAAATAAAAACTCAATAAAATCCCAAAATAAAATAAAACCAAAAATAAAAAATTCTGTAAGTAAAAAAAAAGAAATTACATAATAAAATTAAAAAGGTCCATAAATTAAAATGTCCATGAAAACAAAATAAATTTGTTTTATAATAAAGTACAGCATAAAAAAGTAAAAAAACAAACAAACAAAAAAACAACAAGTCCATAAAATAAAAACTCTCTAAAACTAAATTTTAATAAAAGGTCCATAAAATAAAAATTAGTCCATAAAAAAAAAAAAAAAAAAATCTATAGAATAAAAAGTCCATAAAATAACATTGCATAAAAGATTAAATAAAAATAAGTTTCAGACACACTTACATGGATCTGGAAGCCATAGTTCCGTTGAGCTTGATATTCTGTAACATTATAGCATGTGCTGAGATCAATCTCTCCATCCAGATCAGACGCCTGTTGATATAAAACAAAGAACTCTGATTCAGTTATCATTACAGAAATAAGCCTGATTGCCAAATGAACATCTGGAGGAAAAACATTGTGACTTACCTCTTCAGCAATAGAATCTTTGTAGTATCGTAGACTGTGATCTGTCAGCACAAACCAATACTTCTTCCACTAAAACACACATAATAAAATAGCAAACAGATCAAATATAACGCAGATAAAAATGAAACTGATCATATTGGAGCGAGCTCTTGGTCTGGGAGGATCCTGCATGTGTCTGATGTACAGACGGGTTGGTTTTAAGACATTTATACTTCTTTAAAGACCACGGTCATAAAGTGGAGAGACTCTATCCTTTCAACTTTGACCTATTGCTGCAGTGCAATCAAAGTGTCCTCTGCCCTTTAAAAGCATCAACGCTTTGAGTCAGGGCCATTTGAGCTGAACAACTTTGATGCATTTAACACAAAGAACTTGTTCTGTAAACACTGAACATCAAATATAGAAGCAAATTAGAGAATTTCACTGCTAAATATGATGGTTTTTGTTTTTTGTTAAGCCACAGCTTTATAATATGTAAGACTTACAGGAAATTATGTAATAATAAATGATGCAATCCTAGCGATGCACCAAAAATTGGTTATCTTCCTATTAGTATCTTCCTTATTAATGTATATTTGAATAAATCTGTCATTAAAACAAGTTATTACAGCCACCAATTAAATGTCTATTTCCATAACCAATTAATGCATCATTAAATTGAATAAAACATGCCTTATGAGCAATTTAAAGGTTTGCATTTGAGCTTTTTTTTAATATATTCATTTGTCTAATTTATTATTAAATAAACTTTTCATACTAAACTAAATTATATCATTTTATAATTAAATACAATTTTAGTTTTTGGCTAAATGCAAAGAAAATTATGTTGCATCACAATAACCATTATATTATATTTTACAACAAGTATGAAATAATTTGAATTTATTATTTTTATAACTATAAATATTAATAATAACTGGTATTATTATTATTAATATAATGAAAGATTAACAAAACAGCAATAACACCTAAATACAATGATAAAAAATAATAATACTGAAAGATTTTAATATTATTATTATTTTTTTTTTAAACAACTATCAAATTAAAAAGCACTATATTCAGTAATTTTTGCAATTCTTTTATATATATATATATGTCTATTTATTTATTTCCCACTGCTGTGAAAACACTGAATATTCAACACTTTTGTTTCCCAGCACTTGGATTCAGGATTTAATTTCCATCCACTAGTGTCAGATCTAATCAGTGAGAGATTATTTTTGTTAATTGTTTACACAGAAACATAAGCTCACCTGGCCCTGCTCATCAAGTTTCACCATCCAACCCTTCTTGAAGTTCAGCAGGTCTGGCTGTAATCCAAAGAGAAACGGTTGTAAATATAAACAGAAGCAGTGGAGCTAGGTGTGTGTGGTGTGTGATCACACAGATCTTCATGCATGAGGAGCGGATCGGATGAATGTCAGGTGAACCGAGTGAAGAACAGCCGCTGCTGAGCGTCTTCATTTCTACACACACGTCAACAAGCCCTTTCTGCTCTTTGACACTCTTGGGTGACAGAAAGAGATGCAAGCCAGGGTGTTTTTCTGGACTACTTGACTTGACAGTCCCTGGGTAAAATAAGTTTTGAACACGTCACCATTTCTCTCAGTGAATATATTTCTAAAGGTGCTGTTGACATGACATTTGATATTATTCAATGTATAGATTTTAATAGTAAAATCTGTCCCATTCACAGAGGCTCTAAAATTTAAACGCTGTGATTTTGCATAAATTAACAATGCATAATATCAATATGTAATTAATTGTAATACTAGCCTTTGTAATTAAAATGAATTTCAATACATTACAACATGTGACATAATAATAATAATAACAATATTTTAGTCTATTTCATACCTGCAGGAAGCACTGGTTACTGACATCTGGTGAAAATGTCAAATGTCAACAGCACCTTTAGAAATAAATATTCACTGAGAAAAATGATGACGTGTTCAAAACTTATTTTACCCCCTGTTCTTCCAGTCACGGACCGGAGAAACACACTCCACATGCCAGTTCAGAGCATCTGTACTTCACAGCTCGCTGAGGAGCAACATGACAGGCTTTTGTGTGTTAAGAGTGCTGGACACACACACACACACACACACACACACACACACACACTCACACACTCAGAGAGAGAGATAAGGACTGCTCTCCATACACAGGGCGAGCTGGAGATGACCTGGGCAGGAGAGAGGAACACGTGACACCCCGAGGAACACGACGTCTGAGGACTTACAACAATGAAGTACACAAATAGCACAGAGAAACAAGAGGACGACCAGGATTAGTCTGAGTCGAGATACCAGCAGAAAGGTTCAAGGGTCAAAGACAATTTATATATATATATAGTTTAACACTTGTTCATCAGTGTTACTTTAGTATTACTGATTTTGTATTATTGCTTTTAATTAATATTTAATAAAGTAATTTATTTTATATTTGCCATTTGCATTTATATATTTTTTTCCTTTTTTATTTTCATGTTAATTTGAAAATAAAAACTAAAATTGATATACTATTGGACTTTTTATTAGAATTTTTGTATTTTCCATGTTCATGTTAAGTTTTATTAATCTACATACTATTAAAGTTTTTATTAAAATCTTGAATTATATATTATATTTTCCTTTTCATTTTAATTATAGTTTATACATTTGTAATTATAGTTTTTACAATTATATAGATTTTTTTTATAATCTTTTTTTATTATTACTTTTTCTATATACATTTTTATTTATTGTTATTTCAGTGTTGATTTTAGTTTTTTTTATTATATTTAATTTAGTTAAAGTTGTTTTATTTTTATGATTTCAGTTTTAGTTAACTATACTAAACGTATTTAAACCCTTTAGAATCAGCTAAAAAAAAAAATACATTTCCCTTTAGATTTTTTCTTGGAATTATTAAATGACAACGATTACCAAATGACTTTTACAACCTCAACTTTATGTAATTTACTGAATCTGAGCGTCACCAGAATTCTTTCTGCGTGTTGGTCACACCACATGACTTCTGACAAAAGCTTTTATGCAATACATAAAGTACGGCACAATAATGTTATTTAAAATAATAAAGATGCCCATAAAAAAGGACACCGGATGACATCACTGTAGTCCGTACAATGCATTAAAAAGCAGCAATGAGTGATTTCTTTCCTCCATCTGATGCTAAAGTCTGTGTAAATAGAGATGTTCTTTATATCATGCTGTCTGAAATATTCCAAAACAGTAGTCCATCTTTTCCTTCAAATCATGCCAAATCCTGCTGCTGCTCTCTTTAACCTTTGAACCTCAGAGAACAACAGAGCCACTGTGGAGGATCTGACAGCGGTTCAGCTCACACACAATGATGGCTGATCATAATGGAAAAGGCTGAGTGATACTGAGAGATGGATCTGTCTTACGGTCATGACTGATTCGGTGGTCCTGCGGTCCAGTGATTTGGCTCGTCTCAGAGGCGGCAGGGTGGAGGGATGGAAGTCTAAACCCTGGGCCGGGTCCATCTTCTGCTCCTGAATGTGTGAAAGAAACAAGATGAATTACTCTTTAGGATGTTTTAGTGCGCAGAATACAGGGAAGGGAACATCACTATTGCTTACTTGATGGAAGTCAAGCAATCTACAAGAAAACCACTAATCTCTCGATATCTGAAAGTCAATAATGTTTTCCATGTAGTCTGAAAACCACTAAATGGCTAGTATTGAAATGCTATACACTAGCGTTCACAAGATAGAGTCAGTAAGATTTTAGATTTATTTTTTAAACGAAGTCTCTTATGCTCACCAAGGCTGCAATTATTTGATCAGATGTGTTGTAAAAAAAATAGTTAAATATTATAATTTAAAACAAGTGCTTTCTATGAGAATATATTGGAAAAAGGTAATTTGTTCCTGAGATCAAAGCTGTATTTTCAGCATCATTCCTCCAGTCTTCAGTGTCACATAATCTTCAGAAATCATTATAAAATGCTGATTTGCTGCTCGAGAAACATTTTCACCATTATCAGTGTAGAAAGTGAGTTGTGCCGCTTCATATTTCTGTGGAAACTACGACACGTTTTATTTTTCAGGATTCTTTGATAAATGTAAAGTTCAAAACAACTAAAACAGAAATCTTTATTTGAAAAATACATTAAATCTTTCGAGAACATCTTTACTGTCAATTCTGATCCGATTTAATGCTGCCTTGCTAAATAAAAGCATGAATAATCAATCAAAATGAATTTAAAATATTTTGAAAGGTAGTCTACATTTCTGTGAAATGCATTTAAAAACAAAACATTTGCTAAAGATCACATTTAAGATTCTCATTAAATTAGTGTCATGCATTAAATGACGGCAAAGGAAAACTAAATGTAATGCATGCATTATATAATTTACGATATATAACCAACATTGACCAACACCAGACGGTCTCTAATGAAGGACAATGAGTGATAAATGCATCCATACATACTGCCTTAGTCATAAAAGTATTTATAAAAGGGTTAAATCAAATGTTAAAGTGTTTGTGGACTTGTTTATCGATTCGCTGAAGATGTTTTGCCTGATGTCTGAGGACAGAGATGCATAATTAGGTCCATCTGCTGTAGAATATCATCAATACTTGACCGACACTCTGAGGATCACTGACCTCCACAGCAGAGAGGCTTCATAAACAGTTAAACTGCCTTCGAGTCCGAGGCAGAAAACACCAGTAACACATCAAAACCTTGAGAGCAGCACAAACAATAACAATCTTCAGCCTGAGAAGCTCTCAGCTTCATTTTAGATTCAACTTGAGCCTTGGTTACACTGACAGATGCGTCAGTAACAATAATCCTTGTTATTATTCAGAGCACTCTGGCTTGCGAAACAAATGCTGTGTGTGCTCCTTCAATGATCACACACTCGTAAAACCCTACGCAGCGAATGGACGATACTATCAGTAAAGAATGTCATTAAAACAAGAGGCTTGATCAAAATCTCTATTGCGCACATTGTTGAGAAACCACCAATCCTTGCACTGAACCAGCGTAAGTGGAAACAGACACAAAGGAAAGTGAACTCATACTAACACGACCAGTAGGCATGTGTGCAGCAGAATTATTTTAATGGCGCCAGTGTGACGCGGAGGAGACAAATTGTTGAATAAAGTCATTATTGTTCTATTGTTTGCTAGTATTCTCGTAGCTTTGTAAAATTACGGTTTAAACCCCTGATGTCACATGCATTATTGTCCTTTCTACGTTTCTGGACCTTTATTGTGTTTCGACACTTGCTGGTTGTGGGAAGGTCAGAGAGCTCACGGGACGCATAAAAAATATCTTCGTTTGTGTCTTCCGAAGATGAGGTCTTACGGGTTTGGAACCACATGAAGGCAAGTAATAACAGAATTAAATTTTTTTTGGATGAACTATCCCTTCAAGGTGTAGTATGTAATATTGACAGCTAGTGGTTGAAGTGGGTACTGCAGTCCAAATTCAAAATACTGGCGGTGTTCAAAACATGTGGGTTGCCAGATTGAGGATACGCAGTAGAAACAAGCTCAGTTCACATTTACATTTAATCATTTAGCAGACGCTTTTATACAACGCGACTTTGAAGCAATCAGAACAACAAGAGAACAAGAACAGTAGACAAGTGCCATGACAAGTCTCCGTTAGACTAGTACAGAAGTCATAGCCAGGTTTTTTTTTTTTATCCGGTTTTAGAACTATATATCATTCGATGTAACCAGATCTTTTTCAACCAGTTCACCAAATCGAACTGAATCGTTTGAAATGGTTCACGTCTCCAATACGCATTAATCCGCAAATGACTTAAACTGTTAACTTTTTTAATGTGGCTGCACTCCCTCAGAGTTAAAACAAACCAATATCCCGGAGTAATTCATTTGAAGTGAAGTGACATTCAGTGACATTGACATTCATTCAGCCAAGTATGGTGACCCATACTCAGAATTTGTGCTCTGCATTTAACCCATCCGAAATGCACACACACAGAGCAGTGAACACACACACACTGTGAGCACACACCCGGAGCAGTGGGCAGCCATTTATGCTGCGGCGCCCGGGGAGCAGTTGGGGGTTCGATGCCTTGCTCAAGGGCACCTAAGTCGTGGTATTGAAGGTGGAGACAGAACTGTACATGCACTCCCCCCACCCACAATTCCATCCGGCCCGAGACTAGAACTCACAACCCTTCGATTGGGAGTCCAACCCTCTAACCATTAGGCCACGACTTCCCCCATTTACTCAAACAGTACACTGACTGAACTGATGTGAAGAGAGAACTGAAGATGAACACCGAGCCATGCCAGATAACGAACGAAAGGTGACCCGAAAACCGATGCAACTGGTTCTTGACTCGTGAACGAGTCAGTCTGTGTTCTGAAGATGAACGGAGGTCTTACTGGTTTGGAACGACATGAAGGTGAGTCATTAATGACATAATTAAAATTTTTAGGAGAACTAACCCTTTAAACAAAACGAGCCTTACTCTGTAAGTTGATGAGTTGATTTATTTGTGGAATATGCCTCTGGTCAGAGATTTTTAGATGGAAGCAGAGTTTTTTTTTTTTTAGGTTGGGTAGAATCTGCTATTTCGGACCCAGTTTGTTTACTTGCTTACATGACTGAAGTACGCTGTATTTTCCGACAACTGACAACATGGAAACGGAAACTAAAAATGGCAGTGGGCGGAGTCACATAGACAAAACAAAAACAGATATTCCCCACACACAGGAACATGCATTTAAATGTACAATAACTGGCAGCAGCACTGTTTTTGAGAGAAGTTGGTAAACTAAGCCAAAATACGTGCAAACATGTAATAGTACTTATACGCTTTAGTACAGAAATAAAAAAAAACACATGGAACCTTGAATCTGTGTAATTTTCTGGAGGAATTATTTTTTTGGGCCAGATCTACAAACACTAAATGACAAAAAATAAATAAATAAATATTTAAATATATAAATTTAATTAATTTTATTTTTTGAGGGAAGCAAAACAAAAAAAAACAAGACCCTGACAAGATGCCGCAGCTCTATAAACCATGATGTAAAGGAGACGTGGCAACTATACATTTTGTCAAAGAAATTTATTCGGCCCAAGGCACAAGGCTGAGAAAGGAAAGAAACTGTCAGGGGAATCTGTGCACATAATGGAAACTGGAAATTAATTGAAACAAAAGGTCATGCGTGCAAGAGCCAAAAAACAGCTGAACGTTTTCTAAAAAAAAAAACTCATTAGGTCATCTTTTCTGTTTTGCTTTGAAAGGATAGTTCACATAAAAATGGAAATTATGTCATCATTTACTCACCCTCATGTCATTCCAAACATGTATAAGTGTCTTTCTTCCCCGAAACACAAGATGATAATTTAAAGAATACTATGGGAGTCAATGGCTGCCAACAACTGTTTGGTTACCAATATTCTTCAAAATATCTTAACTAATGTTCAACAGAAGAAAGAAACTCATCCGAGTTTGGAACAACGTATGTGAGTAAATGGTGACTGAATTATCATTTTTGGGTGAACTATCCCTTTAAGAGGACTATAAAACTTTAAATGCTAAGTTTCTAGGGAGTCCAAGTTTTGGCCACATTCACATCGAGAGCTCGCGTGAGGAGACGGGGTCTCCAGGAAGTGCATGATGACAGAGCCGGCTGTGTCTGTGGATATAAACACTGGGGGTTTGGGGTGAGTATACATTACCTCCCACTGGAAGCGTCTCATTTCACTGCGGCCCTGTCGGACTCCACTGCATCTCTCCTCCACCTCCATTCTCTCAGCGTGCTCCAGCTCCAACGCCTCCAGCTTCTCAATCACATTCGAGCGCCCACTAAGAGCGCAGAAACAGAGAGAGATCATAACCGAGACAATTCAGTGCATTCTGCAGTTTCAGGCTTCATATGCCTCTGGATTCAAGCAATGTTTTCACACACGCTCTCTCAATGCTCGTAGGGAGACCATCAGTAAACTGGATGAACCAAAAAAAAAAAAAAAAAAAAAGTGCACTAAAACAATTTCTTACTGCTCAGTATCTATTAGTAATTTCAAGTCTATGATTTTGTGTAGTTTTATTGCATATTTTTACTTTGTGTCCTGGTTTTGATGACCCCACACACACAAACATTTCCCGACATACAGTCAGGAATTCAGTTCACAAAACCATGTCGGAAAATATTAAATAAATTCGTTCAAATTTTGCCCTTATTTGGGTTCTGCACTGCATTGTCAGCCTCCTTAAAAGGAAACAAGAAAGCCAGTCGGTGAGGTATGTGTGTCACATGACTGCTCACAGCCTCATTGGCTACTGGGTACAAAGTGGCACAATTCCCATAAACCCAAATTAAACCAGAGTAGAGAGCGTTCCGTTCTTTCTCTATGAATTCTTCAGTGCTGCTCATCTATGCTTGTCAGAAGAAGAAACGCGAGCCGTCTTAAGTGCGTCAGAGATGTTGTTTGAGATGCCGCTCTCGAGGGCTTTGACCTCAGAGGGTTGATGGGAGCTCTTTAAAACAGCAGCATTTATCCTGTTAATTCAGTAGTAAATGCATCTTATACGTTTCATCTGAACACAGGCTCAGGACTCGGAGACCTTCTTTCTTTCATTGGATTAAAGAAATGTCTCTTTTTACAATTTATTAACATGAAAATAGTGTGCATGTTAGATGATGGTGTCTGATCAAATCCCCAGTGTGTCAGTAAGATGCTATAATAGAATTATAAATATCATGAATCAGTTTTTATATTTATATTGTACGTTTAGTTTTTGCACTTTTGGTTTATGTCTACAAACATTTGTATTGATATTTAATTCAGAATTAGTTATTCTAGTACATCAAGTTAAACTAAATTAAAAGTAACTTTGTAACCTGTAAAAGTAACTTTTTTTATAGGTTTAACTAAAATAACCCTGAAAATCCCAGATGTGAGGGCCTTCTGTTTTTAAATAAGAGATTGTACTGATAACTATAACTTGGATAGTTTATACTAATTATTTTTATTTTAAATTAAAAACTAATTATTTAGATTACAGTTATCAGCACAATTTAAGCTATTTATAATAATTTAATTTAATTGCATTTATTATAAACGCTTGGGTGGGAAAATAAGTGTTATTATGTGTTATATCAAAGGTCCCTATTATTGTTAAAATTGTAATAAATTATTAAATTATATAAATTCAGTAGATTTAAAATTAAATGAAACAATTAAAAAGCAAAACAGAATCTGGGTTATGTAATTCCTTTGGACATTATAACAAAATGTAATCAAAAATAAGACAGAACTGGGAAAGCAGTGATGTTTACTGACTGTTTACAGCAGGACGCCGATCTAATGACCTCCATTATTCCATGACAAAAGCATGTTGCTAAACAGTTTGACCTAATAAGGCACATGTGGTTTTCTGCCTGTTATACGCCGAGTGTAATCAGCATGCCTTAAAAGGAGACGCAGAGAGCAAGTTTGTGAGGGAACGGCCCGCGCTCACCTTCTCTCTGGGCTGAACACTGACTCTTGTCTTTCCGGACTGCGCAGGCGACTCCGTTTCTCCGGCTTGCGGGTCTCGGCTTCTGCACGGCGGGACAGAGCGCGGTGCGCACGTCCGAAAGGTTCAGCCGGGTGGCTGTCGGTGCTGGTGACGGTGCTACCGCTGGCATCCGAGTCTAGAGAACTCATGGAGCCGCTGATGTGGGAACCGTTGGACAGCAGGCTGCTGCCTGATGGGAAGGGGTCGCTAGGAGCCGGAGACAGGCAGCGCGGGACGCCCCCCATCTCTGCACTGTGCCGGCTGGACGAGCTGCCCGTGGGCGACAGGGGGTCATGAGAGTGCTGGGAAGCAGCCGAGTGGAAGGAGAGCCCGCTTCGGTCCACCTCGTCACCGTTCACTGAGCTCTGATCCGAGCTCCGGCTCACCATCAACCCCTCACCTACAGAGTGCAATGGAGAAGAGTGACTTATTTTGACATTTGAATTCATTTAATTACTTAGATGATGTGCTTACTAATTAAACTCAAATTGATTTGGGCTGAGAAATCAAAATCACATCAAAATAATGTGTTAAATCAACTGCCAAATGTCTGCCACACCTGCGGAGGGCAGCGGTGAGCCGAGAGGCTGCATCTCGCTGGTGGACCACGTCTGGGACACATCCGCCTCTCTGCTTTGCAGCTCCTCCTGCCATATGATAGAACTGGAGTCTGGAGTCTTCTCTGCTTCTGGGATGCCTGAGCCGGTCACCGCTACCTTTGCCGGGCCTGGTTCCTGAAATCAAGCACAAAACTCCCATGGTTTCATTACTCGCTGTTTGTCTCAATAAAAACCTGGACTGACTCATAGAATTCAGTCATAAAACTGAATTTATTGTATGACGCTGAATGTCACGGAATCACTTTTTAACACAGTTGTGTGACTGCTGTGTGTGAAAACAACCAGCCTGTAATGGTAAAAATCCACCCACTCTTTTTTTTTTTTTGAGTCCCAATAAATCATAAACAGTCTCTCAGAACAAGCGATTCCAGAGAGGCATTACAAGAGTTGCGTTTTGGGATTCACCAATGAACATCGGAGCTCCGCCGACCCCCTCTTTCTGAGCTGCTACGGACACTGTGGTTAAGTTTCATTTTCGAAGGAAATATTCTGGAAAAACAGAGTCATGCCAATCATTTTACACCGGACTACCTCATAAATGAGGATCATTTCAATGCTGGATTTACGCAAAGTCTAATTCGTGCTCGAACGTCAGATCCAGACAATTTTGTTTTCAAATTGCCTCTCTGTGAGGCTAATGTTGCTAAAGCTAGCATTGTCTCCACCTGTTTTCACTGATGCCTCCTTCACGTGCTACCAGAAGCATCGTAAATAGGAATGTGTTAGTTATAAAAAGCATATGAAAGCAACGTGAGTTTCTGACAGTTTCAGTGCACGAGATTGTTTGTTGTTGCCAGTGCGCAGGACTCTGAAGCTCCGCCCTCTTCTGAAAAGGAGGTCGGGAACACCAGCTCATTTCCATTTAAAGGGTCAATGGAAAAAAGAAAAGGCGTTTTGGCTCATACACTAAAGGTTGTAATTAAACAAGCTATAAAAAATTATATTTTGGGTATTTTGAGCTAAAACTTCACATACAAACTCTGGGCACGTCAGAGACTTAATTTACATCTTGTAATAAGGGGCATAATGGGTCCCCCTTTTACAGTTAAACTGTTGTGCATCACTTTCTTTGCTAAACCGAAAAGGAATTGATTTAATTGTTTCAGATTAATGAAATTGTTTATGCATTCATTTGATTTACATAGTTTTTGATAATATTGTATTAAGTAATAAAAAATTGTGTATTCTACTAATTAGACATCAGTTTTGATTATTAAAATCCAATAAAACCATAATCCAAAAACTTCAGGAAAATAAAAAATCTGTTTGAATTTGGTACAAATAAAACGCAGGTTTCAATCATAAAGTACCTGTGAGGTTGCTGGTTCCACTTTGCGTTTCTTCTTTTGATTTTGCTTGTTGGTTCTTGGATAAACCACTAGCTGTTCACTCCACCTGGAGAAAGACAGAAGAGGTCAAGCTCATCTCCTGTCCCATCGGTGAGGAGACTGACCCCTGAACACGTCACATACCCATTGATGATCTCCTTGTTGTCTCCTCGTATGTAGTACTCCTGCTCCGGCGTGATGATGCACAGAGCGTTCTTCTGTCCGGTCCTGGCCTCGGCGTCGATCACATCAGTGCACAGGTTCATGTTGACCGTCCCTTGCGGTAGAGTACTTGGCTGTATGGGACAATACATGACAAGTTAACAGTGCCTCCAGATTAATTTTGGTCAGACAGAGACAGTAACGGCTCAGATGTGGATACTTCACACATCTAGGAATGAGTAAAATCTATATTATGATCTTTTGTGATTTAACCTCACTTGCTGCTGTTTCTGCTGAAGTAGCTTGCTCTCGAGCAACAGTTTCTGAGTAAACATGTATGCCACTGATATATTTCTCATATCATTAAATCACTGCTGGGACCAGCCCTGATCATTACTGTAGTAGTGCTGATGCTCCAAGCCTGCCCCCATCATCCCGTACCAAACATGTCAATGGAAACATGCCTTTATTTATTCCTGCTTTGAGAGGCCGGTCACGTCAAGCATTAAAGCTGCACTGGACCCCCAGCAGCTGGTCTAATGACAGCAGATCCATTACAGTCCCACATCAACAATACGAACACTGTCAGAAGTGTTCAGTGACCTCAGTGGCTCAGGACTCATGATACACGGGTACTTCACACGGATCAACGTATACAAAACCATTCAAAATGTTGGGGTTAGTAGGTTGTCTTAAATACTTCTATTCATCAAGGACATATTAAATTGATTGAAGGCAACGGTAAAGGTATTAAGATTTCTGTCAAATGTTCTTTGAGCTAACTATTCATCTGTAAATCCTGAAAAATAAAATGCATCATAGTTTCACAAAAGTATGACAATTCTGTGCATGTGGTCCTTTCTTGCTATTATGGAGCTTGAGAAAGACTAAGTCAAACAGGTTTGGAACGAGCTATGAGAACGAGCATATAATGGCTTGATTTTTTGGGGGGTGAACCGTTTCTTTAAAAGCACTGGACTGAGATTCCTTCAGTGTTAAGATCCAGAGATTCACACTCCGACGTCTCGCAACCTCTGCCCGGGCTGTTATCAGACGTTCTGCAGACTCGAGATGTAAAACAGGTGCCGTCTTTTCCTGAATCCTTTTATGGCCATTTTAAGTGATCTAGCTTTATTAAAAGCTGCCAGTAAACTCCAGGGAATGCCAAATATGGCAATTACAGTGCGTCACAGTTATAAACTGCAGCAGTGTTTCTGTTTCACTACAGAGTGAGTTCTGCGGAGGGAAAGAAATCCGGGTAACGAGAAACCGGCAGAATATGAACACAACAACAAAGAGGTTCACGTCACTTCGTCCACAGCCCCCGAAAACACAAAACGGGACATTTTTATCCCTTTGTTCCACCACAAATCATGATAGAAACCTAGACGTATCGGTTTACTAATTTCATATTATTTTATCCAGAAGGCCATTCAAGAACTAACCCAAAACTGTAGCATAGATTCCTGTAAAAATGCCAGTAGCCACAAGCGCACAAATCATTTGAGCTATGTGTGCTAAAGTTCGAAAGCGGTTCATTTAGGTCTTTGGACTCGCTTGTGTGGGGGGGTCTTTAAGTCATCGTCTTCAGATAAGAGAGGAAAATATGAGGCAATGCAGGAAAAAAAAGAAAAGAAAAACAGGAAGAGCAAATAGCTTGAAGCAGGCCTGTCATCAGGGGGAATGTTGTCCCTCTGAGGTCCTCACACATCTGCCCTGCGGGGACAAGGGGCCCACGCATAAAAATACAGTCACAGGCCCTTTGAATTACAGCAATGGCCTGAGCCAAATGCTAATGTGTGCTACTGTTAATGAATCCATCATAATGACTTCGTAAACATGCATCACGGCAGTGAATCAATGGCTTATCGGAAACAAAGAGTTTACGTTTGTTAAGACCGCCTTTCAATCTTTTCACACTAATGTGGTTTTTATTCCAAAACACATCAAATCTCGCATCCTTTCATTGTTTTGCTATGCTCAGCTTTTTTTAGAACTGTAATAAAACTCAAAACGTTATGCTCACTTGCCAGTTTATCCTGCATTGTAAATAATTAAACTGCAGTCATATACAGAATGAAAACTGATTCCTTGTTTAATGAAAGATTTTTTAATGGCTTTATGTTCTAGTTAAAACAAAGATCAGTGAATGAGGTCCTCTATAACCACTGTCACCATCTTAAAGCAACAGTCCAGTCAAAAACGGTAGTTTCTGGAGCCTGTCGATGTATGGAAAGTGCTGCGTAATGCAGAAAAACCAAATGGATGCATGCAGATTTGGATCAACAAAACTTTCATTGTTGGGTAAACCATTATTTTAGATTTCACTTCACTTTCGGAGACTTTAAATACAGCCCATGAGCCATATGAACTAAACTAAATGATGTTTTAAAGTTGTATAAAACAAAAACTATTGGAAAACGTTTTACAAGAAAATACTAACAGGCCATGATGCAAAGCTCAACAGTTTCCCATATGTTGATAAGCGCAGATTACAACAAAAACAGCCAGAATGACAAGTTTTTAAGAGTGATAGCAATGTTTTGGGTCACAACAACTGTTTTATTGCGAACGTAAGTGGCACAATCCTAAAGTTGCTCCATTTTCATGTAACTCTTCTTATTTTACAGCACATATGTGCCCAGACGTGCCATGCGCTCTGTTAAAACACACCTATGTGAATCTTCCGGCTCAGGAACACCCGAGGGCTGTAAAACAGACGCATTTCATATTCAACACCTGGCAAACGGCAGCCCCTTCTGTCTAAAGCAATCGGTGAACTCCAGTGGATCTCAGATGATCAGAGGACTGAAAAACCAAGCCAAATGTGGGGTCGCTTGATGTACCGTGTACAATAAACCTGTGTCTGAAACAAACTCTGCTTTATTCTGTCAAGTTGGTTTTCTCTAGGTGTTGTGGCAAAGCCTTCAGCAGAATGAGAATCTCAAAGCATATTTAACATTTCGATGTGGTTTCAGGGGGTTAACGTTCTCAGAGTTTAGCACCGTCACCCACAGTCCTCAGCAGTTTCTCCTAATAAGGGCATATTGGGGGGAAACGCAATCCTGAGCGCAGACTCCACTTTAAGAACATCTCAGTCTGACAATTAAAATACTTTGCTTCAAGACCGCAGCTGAACGCACATCATGTTTATACGAGTCACTAGTGAAGCTAGATGAATGGCTACTTACCGGCTGACTCTCTTTATGCAACTGACAAGTTATGGGTTTAGAGAGTTCATGTGTTTTAAAACAACTACAACCATACTGGGATATGATTACAACAGAGTCTGGAGTGCAATGAGAACACTTGAGCTTTCCTTAAGCTCAACTCAAGTTCACACTATACATAGCAAACCATTATATAACTAAAAACTAGCCATAAAAGAACCAATGTAGTTTCAAATGGAAAAACATTCCTATCATGACTTTTCTTTAAAATAAAATCACACTGCTTCTTAAATGTTTCTCAACACTAAAAGTGTGTTCGGTTCTCAAAAATGAAATATGCTGAAAGGTTAATGCTCTCGAATTTTGAAAATAGCATAATCCGACCCCCAAGCCAATACTTATAGTGCAAATGAGTTAAAAACACATTTGCTCAAGCAGTCATGTGACTTTAACTTGCTTCTACAAGTCTAAGTTCTTTTAATCGTGACTTGAGTTTGACAAACTCATACAGAGCACTTCACATCACAAGTGCAGAGCTGTACCGGGTGAGCTACCGAGCAAGTTTACTTCCTCAGAAAAGCCAAACATATGGAGTTGGTTATGTGACGCAAACATCAAAATGAATGTTTGCAAATGCACTATGGAAAAAAGTGTTTAGAGCTCCTAACATAGTTTTGTGCAAGAAAACGTATTAAAATAAGTCTTTATTAATTGATAATCTGCCACTGTGATCATAATCTGTGTGAATAGGCCACTAGTGTTAATTCGGCTGGAAACTGAGTGTGAAATCTATGTACGGGTTCCTTATTGAAAAAATGTAGGTGCCCGTTTCACCAATGAACCAGGGTGAAAGGAATGTTCACTACGGAAACAGTATCTCTTACTATAAAGAAGTAAAACAGGATCTGTGGTATGAGAAGATTCCCAGGAGAGAAGAGAAAAATCAATTAAGACATTCACGAAAATCCATTTAGCCTCTTAGAAGTGAGCTAGTGTGTCATGCGCTCAAATATCAGTTCAATTGTTGTAATGCAACCACCTTTACTAAAGACACAGCATTTCAATACCATAACATGCTAAACAAAGTTAGAGTCCTAATAATTAACCCCAAGCACATTTATATATATGTTTAAAAAAAAAATGGTGCCAAAGCATTCTGGCTTATATCCATACTCTGAAGAGTCTTTTTTTCTTGACCTAATTTAACAGTATTTCCTGAAACTCCCAGCACAGATGAAAAGACTATAAAGACGACAGAGCTGACAGCATTTTCAAAGCAAAACAATAGCAGGAAACTCTGTAGTACCCTGAACTAGTTTGGACTGTCCTCACCACTCACTGGAAATAAAAACAATGGCCTCCCTCAGCCATCTCACACAATGATGCGACTCCAACCTTCT
Organism: Carassius gibelio; assembly: GCF_023724105.1. Lineage (NCBI taxonomy): Eukaryota > Metazoa > Chordata > Actinopteri > Cypriniformes > Cyprinidae > Carassius > Carassius gibelio. The sequence continues at coordinate 20,153,660 of NC_068407.1, read as the reverse complement.
GCCTCGTGTTGCAATGCAGAATGATGAATTGCATGGCGATAATGGGCATTGCTGTAGTAAGCAACCCAAGCGTCGGGAGTCGAGGGTCCGGTGGGAATCTGCACTAGCACTGAGCCTGTGTGTGGGCCTCACTGTTTACACACAAACGCTGTAATCTCCGGGCAGATCAGGCAGCTAATTTGGTCACCCATGTCACATTCCTGTGAAACAAACAGGCTGAGCCGGACTCTCATTAAACACAGGACCGTGTTCTGCTGGTTCACATCCCATGGACTCCCTCAGCATTTCTCATCTCTGAGCTGCTGATGGAGCAACAAACTTTTCTTGGATTATATTAGTTCAGGAATGGTTATGTTGTTTTTTTTATTGGAGAGGATTCCACTAAGGTTTGGTTAGGGCAGCTCTGAAGAGAACAAATGTAATCTCTCAGCTATGCATTTGATCACTGATGTGCAATTGTGTGAGATGTAAAGAACAGACAGCTTACCGATTCATCCAGAGCGAAGCGCAAGCAGCCGTGTTCATAGAGAACAAAGAATCGCCGCTGCCATTTCTGTGTTGAAAGGAAAGATTAGTAATGTTATTCATAAATGCATACTCTGTCTATAGGTTAATTTCCATTTTAGTCTGCATTAAATGAAAATTCAGTCCAATTTCTAAATGCATGTTATTGATCTTATTGTAAACAATTCACCCGTGCATGCATTTCAGTTTTTTTATTTTTAATCAAGATGTCGTTAACTAACTTCTGGACCGATCATTTTATCTTTTTCAATCATCTCCATCCATGTTCTGCTCTCGATTTTTCAGATAAGCCATTAAACTTAAATGATTTGTCACATTTAAGTATAACTATACATTTAAAAAGTATTTACAAATAAAACAAAAAACTATTAGTTTAACAAATCCAATTGGAGTTAAATAAAAAATTGGCCTGGCACTTCTACGCTCTATCATTGTAGTAAGCGGGTGTTTTTGTTCAACCGTCCAAAACACATCAAATAAAGCAAGCGCATCCATAATAAAACATATCTCACACGGCCCTGGGGGGTAAAAATGGGATGCCTAAAGGGCGAGTATAAAACAGGCTAATTTTATTTTGGGGTGAAATAATCCTTTAACAAATTTAGGGATTACAATATATAAACTTAACTTCCTCAATGAAGACAAGGACGAAAAATATGAATAAACATTTTTTTCTATGACCAAGACGAGACGTTGACAAGCTAAACCTAATAAATGATGATAAAAACTATGAAGAAATTTATGCCGCGTCTTCGTTAATAAGACGAGACGGGACTATAATATTATTTGAGGACTACCGGAAATTCAAAATACATCCTATAGTCTACTGTCTTGTCCTTCAAAATGTGCGTCCTGTCATTGGATTGCAATCGGATAAGAGGCGTTCACATATCTAGTCTCAGTGGGTTGACAGGCTACCAAAATGTGAACTAGTGATCTGAAACAATGGCCTTAGCATCTGAATGGGTAGGGATCAGGTGAGCAGACGTCCTGTTTTCCCCGGGAGTCACAACTCGTTGTTGATTAACTTGAAGTTAGTGAAGGTGGGAAAGGCACGCTCCACTTCCTCAGATCTCATATACAGCGCACAATCAGTTCTTAGTGCTCAAATACACACACAGCAGTCCAAATGTCTACCGTGTGTAGAGTATCTCACGTAAATACATTCGGTTATGGATTAAGTGAATGTAAACAGATGGGTGAAAACTGAACGTGTGTCAGTGTTACAAGGATGCCTTCCGTCTTAAAGGGACAGCATTAATTAAATACCTATCCGTGTCATTAATGTTAACCAACAAAATGTGTTAAATAAATGTACGTCAAGTAAACCTACTGTATCTAAAAATAAAATAAAAATATAAAAATTTGTCTTTCATATTTGTCTTATGGTGCTTCTTTTTCAAAAAATTTAAATTATATATATTATCTATATTATATATGAACAACTATAATTTTATAAAGTTGCTTGCTTTTCCCTACTGTTTAAAGGGATGATTTACCCAAAAATAAAAATTGTCATCATTTATTAAGTTTTTATTCAGTGCTTGATTCAAATTTCTCACAAGCTTAATTGATTTGGTCTAAAGAGAGAAGAATAAGGCTATTTTTGTTTGAGAACTACATATAAAATAGCTACCAAAGCAAATGTCGGTAACTGCAATTTGACTAAAAGTAATGACTTAAAGTTTACAAAAATGCAATAACTTTTCGTTGACAAACTATTAAAAACTCAAATGACTAAAATGTGACTAAGACTATTAAGCCTTATCGTCTCAAGATAAAAACTAAAACTAAAAAAATGTCTGTGAAAATTAACACTGCTATAAACTAACAGCGTGTTCATTATTTGTTAGTACTTTATAAGTGTATAGTTATACTTAAGCGTTACCAATTCATCACATCAAATTAAAGCTCTAACTTGACAGCTCTAATACAAAGTTTTGAGTGATTAATCAACAGAAGCAAATGCAGTATCCCACACCCCTGATTACACACTAGACAAGCTTTATTTGTGTACAGTGCCAAGACACGAATGCAAACAGACGCCAAACTTTCACACAAATAACGTCATGCCCTCTTACCCGGGATCTCTGCATGGGATTGTCGAAGTCCGTCCCCTCTGGAGCCAAACACAGCCATCCGCCATAGATCGGCTTGGCCTGCAACAAAATCAACATGTATAATTAAATCAAGGTACCAACTACATGTTTGAGTCAAAGAAACTATTTGTGGTTTGATTTGGATGATTTTGAAGGACTAACATAACCACTTTTAAAGTGTTAGCTACAGATGCAAGTTTAGACGCAGCTAAGCAGGACTAGGCAAGTTAATATAGCTTCACTTTAAAGCAGATGTTTGCCTCAAAGGTTAAAAACGCAGTGTTATTAAGCAGCGTCACACACTGAAGGCAACGACCTTAAATTCATGACTTGAATATTTTTTTACCCATGCATGAATACAAAAAAAGGACCAAGAAAGACTGATGTTGTAATATTATCCATTAGCTTAGGCTAAATAATGACACTACTGTCCTTACAGCAAAACCTGACACGTCTTCATAGTAGTGTTGGGCGACATGGTCATTTTTCATAACGTCATCCCTTGAGATTGACGATACATGATATTATCATGCATGTGTGGAGCAAGAGAGAGACTCTTTGTTCTTGTCATAGCATAACTATTTGGTCTTTTAAACCCAGCCTATGGAATCACCAATAATCAAAAAAATATACTTTCAAAAATACTGATAAACTAACTTTGAATATAAAAATACTGTATTTAAAACAGCTAGTTCATATATAGTTGGAGGCAGCTGTCATATCACGCGTCCTGTGACAAATCTGCCGCATCTGTGCACGGAAGTGATCAGTCTAATGTTCTGCAAAATCATTCAGTGCTGAAAATCAATAGTAGATTTCATTTAAAGTCCATCAGTTTAACACTAATATTGGACATAAACGAACGCGTAAAATATAAAGTAAAATATAAAGTATGCATCAGTCATACAGCACTCTGGGCCGCGTGCCTCATGACTAGCTCGACGCACCGCCACAGAAACAAGAAAGACATCTAACATAACTATGGCATTAAACTCAGTGAGCGCTCGTTAAAATATTGCACATATACAGGCCGTTCAGATTACTTGTTAAAGTGCAATGAAATACCTTATGTCTGCAGATGATGTACGTCTGTTTGAGGATGGGGACTTTGTAACGGCCAAAACTGTTTTTTTTTTGCATGCATCATATTATACTGCGGTGTGCATGAAAATAACAAGCCACTGGAGCGAACCTTTTCATAGTGGTTCTCACGTAGTCCTTCTCTGTCATCACCACATAGTGAGTGTTTTAAGTTAAGCGATCAGTCTTTAAAGGGATAATTCACCCAAAAATTAACAACTCACCCTCATGTCGTTCCAAACCAGTAAGACCTCCATTTATCATCGGAACACAGTTTAAGATATTTTAGATTTAGTCCGAGAGCTCTCAGTCCCTCCATTGAAGCCAGAAAGGTAAGAAAAACATCATCAAAGTAGTCCATGTGACATCAGAGGGTCAGTTAGAATTTTTTGAAGCATCGAAAAATACATTTTGGTCCAAAAATAGCAAAAACTACGACATTATTCATCATTGTCTTCGCTTCCGTGTCTGTGTGAGAGAGTTCAAAACAAAGCAGTTTGTGATATCCGGTTTGCGAACGAATCATTCGATGTAACCGGATCTTTTTGAACCAATTCACCAAATCGAACTGAATCGTTTTAAATGGTTCGCGTCTCCAATACGCATTAATCCACAAATGACTAAGCTGTTAACTTTTTTAATGTGGCTGACACTCCCTCTGAGTTCAAACAAACCAATATCCCGGAGTAATTCATGCACTCAAACAGTACACTGACTGAACTGATGTGAAGAGAAAACTGAAGATGAACACCGAGCCAAGCAAGAATGTATTTTCGATGCTTCAAAATATTCTAACTGACCCTCTGATGTCACATGGACTACTTTGATGATGTTTTTCTTACCTTTCTGGACATGGACAGTAGACCGTACATACAGCTTCAATGGAGGGACAGAAAGCTCTCGGACTAAATCTAAAATATCTTAAACTGTGTTCCGAAGATAAACGGAGGTCTTACTGGTTTGGAATGAAATGTGGGTGAGTTATTAATTACATACATTTTCATTTTTTAGTGAACTAACGCTTTAAGTGATCAGTCTTTAAGAGGACGCCAAGAAAGAGTTAATCTCTCATGTTTGAGAAGAGCCCGTCGCCGTGTATCAGCTATTAAATGTGTGGGACTCCTTGTTTTCTGTCACTTTCATTTCATGGATTTAACGAGTTATCCGAGTCAAAGCGGACAACTTTTTCACTGACTACAGGCTCTATTCCTCCTCTGCGCGCGCGTGTGTGTGTGTGTGTGTGTGTGTGTGTGTGTGTGTGTGTGTGAAATGCGGTGCTGAAGTGAAATAGATGGGCAGTTTGATAGCCGAATTATAATAGGCTGCCTAATAAAAATACATTATACATTAATAGTAGAATGAGCCTAATATCATCTTGACTATTGACAGAGACTAGAGGTGTTTTAGGTTTTCTCATAGCCGATGGCGATGTTTAGAGGTCAGGGTCAGCCGATGGCCGATATGTGCTGCTGAATTTGTCAATCATTTACATAAGTTTTAGAGCATTTATCAAGCAGAATTTTTCAAGTTTGTTGGAACATAAATGTAAACTTAAATATACATTTAAATACAATAAATACAATTTATAAATAAAAATCAATTAAACTGAAAAATATAAAAAATGAAATGTATAAAAAAAATAGTAGTGCTGCAAACACTCTAGCAACCAACAACATTTGTGTTTGGTATAAATGACACAGAACATCTAAAGTGCATTCTAATCCGAGGTGCCTGACTTTAAATCGGCGCTGCTAAACATGGATATCGCCCAATGCCGATTTATTAAAAAATGCAAATATCGGCCCGATATATGGGTCGACCTCTAACAGAGAGGTTTCTTCATAGTTCAGGTTATGGTACTGATTTTGCTATTTTTCTTTTTATAACTCTGAAGCTGCTTTGACACAATCTGTATTGTACAAGTGACATAACTTGACTTGGGAATCTTTAGGCACCTCAAGATTCGATCCAGTTCCAAACAAAAATTTTCCTAATTAATTCTTGAATTCGTTTACCAACATTTAACATAAATTAGCTTTTTTTTATTAAATTACTTGTATGATTATAAGTACTCAAAATCACAAATTTAATAATACAATTAAAACAATTGTATGTTAAGAATTATTAAATACAACTTAAACATGTACAGTATAGCAAATGAAGGAGAACAAAAATGCAATACAAGCAACAAACAAAAAGTGCTCTCAGTGTCTGAGAGTGCTTGATGTTTCTCTGTAAAGCTTCCAGACAAAGAGCAGACAGGTCACTGCCTCTTTTCGGATCATTATTGCTGTTTGACTATTACTGATAGCATCACAGACAGCAGCAGGTCTGACAGGCTGCATTCACACAAATGCACACACATATTTTGACATATCCTATGCTTTGTCCTGTTGTTAAGACAAGAATAATACAATAAAAGAATCACTGAAGAAAGAAATAGCAGTGCATCGATTTTTTTCTTCCTCCCAGTCCTCCCCATAAGTACCCATAAATACCTCTTTAAAAAAAACAGAGGATACCTGGGGACCAAATTTAGCCGTTTTCCTCTCTGGAAGAGGTGGGGGATTGGAAGCAAAACAAAACACAGCTGTGACTCCAGCATGTGAGCAGTGGCACACCCCTGCGCTTTCCTTCCTCTCTCCAGCTTCACGTCTAACCCTACGGCCCCACCGGCCGCATCACGTTTAACTCCCAATTTCCTCCCAGGCTGAATCCTGAGGGCGGCCAGCTCCCAGTGGTCCACTTTATCCCTGCATCCCCTGGACGCACTCACCCTGACCTTCTACCCCCACCTAAACAAACCCAACGCCCACCCCGGGCCCAACCGCGGCTTAAGAAGTGGGAGCGACCTCTGGGAAACTCTGCTCCACTTTCCCAACACGCACTTCCTTTCACAAGCCCCCGCTCCGCCTGCTCACAGCAGACCTCCTTCTGCATGGGAATCACACTGGGACGCTTCAAGCCACTTGAACCAAGTTTCCATTTTTAACATGCGAGCTAGAGTTTAAAGGAAAATGCAATACATGTATGATTCCGATTCCATCAGTAGGAGGAAACTGTAATATATTCTAGCAATTTAATTTCTCGAGTCTTGCTTTCAAAATCAGAATTTTTTTTTTCATCTGCTCCTGTAAAGCTAATAAAAACCTTATCCCATATGAGCTACATCTCTTTTAATAGACTCTATGCTTGATTGCTTTTTCATTTAGCCACTGCTTCTTCAGGTGCAATGCAGTGTATCGAAAATGTGAGAAATTTAAGAACAAAATTAAATCTTTGACGAAGAGTCAGAGGACAGAGCAATACTAATACAATCCACCTTCACCCAAAAAAAAAAAAAAAAAAAAAAAAAAAAAAAAACATTTAAAGCTTCTGGAACTGTTAGGTTTTCTGAAAATGTTAGCTTTAATATGTTTTATATACATATACACACTGCCATTCAAAAGTTTTTTGTTGTTTCACGTCAAAACACATACAAGAACATATATGGAAATATGATATGGTAAGCTTGCATAGAGCTAGAGTTTCAAGAGGAAATGCTTATAAAGTATGTTTCCATAGAGTCAATTCCACTGAGCTCGCTCTGGATGGCCTTGAGAGAATTCAAGAGCATTCTTAAAGGAATGAGTCTGTGAAGATTACAGTATTTTGAAAGCCTTTTACCCCCCGGGGTAAGTAAATGACTATGTGCTGCCAACATTTCCTGAAAGGAACCATTTGACTTAAACATCTAACGTGTACTGTAGCGTTTAACTTCCTCTGTAAATTATACAGAGGAACAGATAAGGTGACTCAATTCTTTACATATTTTTAACGTATACATTTCATAGATCTACATTTGTCAAACTTCTAGCTATTAAAATTAAGTTTACTTTTCGAATTTTTACAACATTTGCTTTGTTACAAAGCCGGAACTTCAACTGTTACAATGTTGCTTTTTTTCTTCATTTCTAGCATTAACACAGCAACATTTAAAAGCGTATCAAAAAGTGTGTATACAAGTCACATGGAAGTAAAACTGTCCTCTCATTGGTCAGAATCAGTGTTGTGCCTGAACGCGTTCACTGAACGATAGTTCATGAACTCTTCATAGTTTGGACGAACGTGAACTGAACGTGCTGTATTAATGCCTGATGAACGTTACTGTCAACTCGTTCATTCTGGTGTCTGTGAATGGCACGCTCTCTCAGGTTAAATTCGTTCAATAGGGTGACAGATTTCTATAGAGCCTTCCAGGCGAAAACACACCATAAACAGGTCTTAATATGTAGCGGAAAAACACCAAATCTGGCAAAACCACCAGTGTCGCACCGCCGTCCGCCACATGCGTGACGTGTCATCAAAATAATTTTTTTTTTTAAAAAGCATGGAGGCAACAGCAGCATGTAGCAAGCAGGCGTATGATCATTTAAAATAATTTTATGATGTTTATGGCAAGGTCGGTGAGAATGGGAGACAAAGCATTAAAGAAACATTGGGGAAATGCTGTCCCCTCTATGCTGATGTAATCCCTGGTTGGATAAGGATTCAAAATTGGATATGAAGATGAAATCTGACGCATAGCTTCATTGTTAAAACTGATAAAATAATTGCTGTCTCTGATTTTATATGGGCTGTGGCAATAATTTTGAAAAATAATAGCTCGCAGCAACATATGGAAAAAAAGAACTATGAACTAGTTCATTTTTGGAACTTAGTGAACTTAGTTCAAAATTTTGTAGTTTGAACTATGAACTGAACTAGTTCATTTTAAAATTTGTGAATTGAACTTTGAACTAGTTCATGTAGAAAGTGAACTTTCCCAACACTGGTCAGAATGCACCAGTTAACGTTGTTCATCATAGCATCATAGTTGTTCATAATAAAGATGGTTTGACGATGAAGCCTGGTACATTGAGTTGGGATTGCTTTTTGCGGTTTGCGTTTTTTTTTTTCAAAACCGAACTGCTCCAGAGTTGGGTTTTCAATCGGACCAAGACCACCTCATTTTAGGAGATCTCTGATTGATTTTTTTGTTCCATTTTGATGCAGATCCAAGCATAACTGTTGTGTTCATATATGCCAAAACAAACCAAACTAAGGGAGCAATTGTGTCAGATTCAGAAACAAGCCCTAAGAGGCACCGTCTCTGAAATCGGAAAACTATGAAGGTAAACTACATTTGACAGTTATTTACTAATCAATAAGAATAAGACAAACATTTCAAAATGCTCAAGGCATTCTTGGCAAAATTGAGGCAAACAATTGGGACTGGAATATTCTGCTGTGCCACAGAAACAGAAAATATGATGCATGAACATTAGATTTGATCTGTGAACAAATGGCACATGTGACACATGGAGTTTCTGATCTCAGTTTGAGCTTTCATAAATTTACGTAGTTCACATCAAGCACGAAGTTTGACCATATTCAATGAGCTCTAGGTACATGTGTGGATCAATTTTTTTATATGAATAAAAGCCTAAATAAATTCTGGAACTGGATTATATTTCATTATTTTTATGAACTTGGAGTGTCAAAGCTTTGATTGACTTTCAACGGAGGGAACGAGAGCTTTCAGGAATGAGTTGCAGTCACAATGGCTGAACAATCGCTTTAATTTCCATTTCATATTAAAATTGGAGAATGCACTTGCTCTAAATGTATGGTTTGAGCCTAATGTGAATATTTTGTAATACTGTTGTAAAACAGAGATAAAGAAATCCTGAACTGAATGTCTGAAGATGACTGTTGCACAACACCAGAGCCCAAAAGGGTTTGATTTAGTAATGGATCTTGGGTAATTTTAGCGGGATTAGTGAGGGATATAATCCATAACAATGACTCATGAATCTGGCACAGAATGGGTTAACCATTGGTAATCGCACTCAAACCACAACACACACATGCTGGAGGATGCTGACGTCGCTCGACAGCTCTGAAGAGTATGGGATCAATTAAAAAAAAAAACACAACAGGCCCTTATGGTCCCAAACTTTTCCTCTCATTCATTCTCTTTTAAGAGCTCATATGGAAACATGGTCACAGTTTGTATTTTCATGCAATCAACCAAAGCTTTCTTTCACCGAATAAGATAATTAGAGGGGGGAAAATACGTTGGATTTTTAAGAAATGGACTCACATCAGACAAATTAAAAAACACACAGACATGGCCAATTATTTCTCAATCTCTAGCAGCGAAGTTCTAACGTACCTGTAATCCTGACAAGGTTTGGAAATGCTCTGGGGCACATTTCCCAAAAGCGTTGCAAATTCCGCCATTTCTATGAGTTCAATGGAACTAACGACCACATTTAGCTAAATATGCTTTTGGATAATGCACCCCAGGCTGGTTCTGACCACCTTCAACTTACAATTTAACGTCTCCTTTTGCAAAAAATAATGCCTTCTTGCATCTCAGAAATATTTAAATGGAATGTTTTTGCATACAGCCAATGTACAGTACAATGATCAATGTGGTTGTTAAATATAGCCATATTGTAAATATAGTAATCTGAATTGTGACCGACCTTTAATGTCAAAATATGATTGAAAAAAATGTTAGTTGCTGTAACACTTTAGTGTTCACTGGTTGTAGAAGTCTAACAAAATACTTCTAAAACCATTCTAAATTTTTTAAAAGATCTACATAAAAAAAAAAACCTTTAGACAATCTGTCAGCAAATTGAAACAAAATCATTTCAAGAGTGATTCAACTTTGATTCAAGAAATACAGTCTAATTTACAGTTATATTAAAGGATACTACATATATGAAAATTCGGAACACACATTTCATTAAGACTCATTAAACCAATTAATTGGCATACTTGAATACATAAATGAACAATTCTGTGCAGAATTTATTTTTTTAATGTGATTGAAGCGGAGCAGCGGACAGAGATTACAGAACGGCTGGAACGCGGTTCTGACCAATCAGCAATCAGGAATATACCTCTGCTGACTTCTGATTGGTCAATACAGCGTTCCATCCGTGCCACTTTGGCGCAACTGAAAACACATATAGAGTAAATAAATTAGATCTGTCACAAACATCCTTGAAGATCACAAAAAATAAAAATAAAATATACCAGCACGAACCACAATGTAAAAAGCCTCGTCAAAACCCTAAAATATCACCAGTTTAGAGTTAACAAGACAAATCCTTTCTAAACAAAATGAGCCTACAAGGCTGTTTAGTGGTCACTGCAAATTGATCGATAAAGCACTGTCAGCTAATGGAAATCCCTGTCTACGTACAATCAATAAGTCTCTACACAACAAACTGCTTTTTTTTTTTTCCGAACGAGCCATTTCGCTTTTACCCGTTCACACGAACGGATTCGAATTGATATAACCGGATCGAGGCGTTCATACCTGATTCAGATCCTGGTCCGTCAGCAGATGCAGCTCTCGAGGCTTGAAGCAGTTCTGACATTTGCTTTTGTTGAAAATGTTCGCTTGAAATTTCCTACACGTGTTTTCCTTAGCACTAGACATCTTATTCATATATTTGTGCGCGTATCAAATCCCAGCAACGGAAACAAAACAGAGAGTAATAATCCCGATGCTCTTTCATCCGATTCTTGACACGGTCTTCACGTAAAACATGACCGGTAACAGCAGCTTTTTCTTCCTCGAATCTCCTCTCCAGCAGTCAAACTGGTAGTTTATATAAGCAGATCTCTAGTTAACAGGCCTGCTCAGTGTTTTGAGTTCATGGCCTGGCCTCACAAAGCGACTCTCTAATCTCATTTCTGCGCGAATCAATGCTGGAATTGTGCAAGCGGTAAACAAAGCGATTACTTAACGTCTTCCTCCGGTTAAATGAAGCTGAACTGTCTAGGAAGCGATAGAAGAAGACGAAAGAAAAAAAAAACCTCTGCTGAGGTATCCTGGTTTTCAATCCCAATGGCAAATTCTCTCTACGGCTCGAAGTTTTCACGCAGTTCGCTGCTAGCGTCAGTTAGCTCGCTAATGAAGCCTCTCCCTCAGCTCGTTTAACGGAGCGTTAACGATCCCAATGTTCGGGGAACCTGACGTGGTATCCTCCAACGGTACCGCGCATGTCTTAGCTCGAACCTCACGGATACGTGAGCTGCGATAAAGGCGCAGTTTCGAAGCTTTTCCAGGCTAACGAGGGGCTGTTTTCTCTCCCCTCAGACGCGCTCGAGCTTTCCCAATGGAGGGAGGTCGCGTCGCGAGCTGCTGGAATTTCATTTTCTCTCGCGAGAGTTCGGAGAGCGAGAGCAGGACGGTCCCTGAGCCAACTGATTTCCACCCTGTGGACAATACTGAACAATTCAGTACAAAATGATGACATCTGGGTTAAAAAAGAAAAAGAAAGAAATAGTAATGCAGTTGGGAAATTATTTAAATAAATATGTAAACCTTTCTCAATGCTTTCCTGCTACGAGCGAGGTTCATCTTTGCAGTTAACATCATTCGCTTCTATACAATATGCAAATATTTAAGAGAATGTTGCTTAATTTATGGGATATTGCTTGTTTTTATCGTTTATTGACTGAATCAATAAAGTTTCTCTCAATAACTCAAAGGGAATATTAATTTCTTGGTTTTCTTTTTTAATTTAGTTTAATTTAATTTGATCTTTGCTGAATTAAAGTGTTTTAATTACATATAGCACTTGAGAATCTTTTGAAAATTAAATATATACTTTGGAACTGTTTAATATATTTTTTAATCCAGAAGGTCTTATAAACAGGTGACCCAAAAATGTATCTTGTAACATGTTGAACTGCTTATGTGCACTGTAAAATAAAATAAATAAAATGAATAAAGGCTTTACAAGAAAAACATTTACAAATCTCATGTTTATATTCAATGTGTTATTTGCTGTTTCTTTGTAGATAACTTTACTTTTAAATTCTGAGTGAAAAATTTTTCTGGACTATTTCTTTTTCAGTGCAATAGCTTAAATAATGTTGTATTTTAACAATATTTTACATATGCACTATCATTAAAATTAATGTTAAAAATCTTAAAAATAAATTAAAATGTAACAATCTATATAAAAAAAGTGCATTTCAATAATATTAAAATAAAATATATTTTTTTAAATCTATCAAAAAATATAAAATGTGTACATTTTAACAATATTTTACATATGCACTGTCAAAAAAATAACATGCAACATGTATAAAAACATATGTAAAATATTGTAAAATGCTACATTTTTATAAAGTACAATCAATTAAATAACAATATAAAAATATATCAGTAAAAATAGTGCAATTTAACAATATTTTACATTTGCACGATCAATAAAAAGCTTTATTTTACAGTGTACACATTACATATTACATCTACCTACTGTATTAATGAGTATGTTATGCATTACCTCATATAACTAACCCTAAACCAAACCCTATAACTAACCCTAACTGCAAAGTATATGTAGTTAATCAATATTACTCAAAACTTGAATGTATAATTTAATTTAACCAAAGACATCTTAAAATATATAGTTTTATACAATGCAATATAGAAAGAAGCTCAAGGTACCCTTGAATGCCTCTCTACATGCCTGAGATTATTCACAACATGCATGAGCCGTCAGTCGCTCAGCCACATGCTATTAAAAGAGCCGTGATCCAGACGAGTAACTCGGCTGTCACTGGCTCTGAATGAACAGAGAGGACGGCAGTCTGCTTTCCTGACCGGACAACACGCATTTCCTCCGAAGGCTGGCTTAACTCTTTACTCACACTGTAAGTACACTGAAAATAAAACAGATTATGGTCACCTGCATGTAGGTTAGTGTGTGTGTGTGTGTATGTGTGTGTGCTGTCGATTGACACAATATATCAGTGCTGGTCAGGCGTTAATCTATCTGTGACACTGTTACTTGTGTTGGACTTGGAAATGTTTTAATAAAAAGCAACAAAGTGTTTGTTGGTTAAATCATTGAATGCAGAGAGAGGCACATCTATTCTCTTCATGTATGTCCAAATATGTGCTTCTTCTGTGTCCAGTGGCGAGAGCTTGGCTATTTATAGATCTTGTCCTCAGCCACACTTTTATGGAACTAGTGACACACATGACTCTCTACAGCTGATCAGCATTTGTTAAACAAATAGTTCACACACAAATAAACTTTTACTGATAATGTGCTCACACATAGGCTCTTTCCAAAATGTAGATGAGTTTGTTTCTTCTTCAGGTTTGGAGAAATGTAACATTGCACCACTTGCTCACCAACAGATTATCTGCAGTGAATGGGTGCCGTCAGAATGAGAGTCCAAACAGCTGATAAAAACATCCCAACTAATCCACATCACTCCAGTCCAACATCTTGTGAAGACAAAAGTTGCATTTGTAAGAAACAAATCCATTAATAAGACTTTTAACTAAAACAAGTCCATAATCCATAATAGTGCTTTCTCCAGTGAAAGTGTTGTCATCCATTTACAAGCCAAAACAGCTCTGAACAAATATGTGGCTGGAGTTTGATGTGAGAGGAACGTCTTGATGGATTTGTTTCTTCCAAAAACAATTCATTTGTCTTCTCCAGATGTTAACTGATGGACTGGAGTGATGTGGATTATTGTGATGTTTTTATCATCTGTTTGGACTCTCACTCTGACGGCACCCATTCACTGCAGAGCATCCATTGTTGAGACACTGATGCAATGCTATATAAATGATGAGAGGATTTTAATTCTGGGTGAACTTTTCATTTAGTCAAGCCAAAAATATTGACTTGTTAATACAACGATACTGTAGCATCGAGATATATCCATCTGCAGACCCGCAGCACAGCCGTTTCAGAACCGCCGTTTCAGAACCGCTGTTTCAGAACCGGAAGCGAGGAGCGGAGCTTACGTACTTACCAGAGCAGCGCCACCCACGGTTTTGAAGTATAATTGGCTTTTATTCATAAGAAACGTTATACTTTATGTGCGCATGTTACAACGACACATTAAAAAAAATTGTTTAATATAATTGTATATACTTATTAAATATACTTTAATCACAACATAAAAAAATATACTTCAAAGCAAAGAACATGTGTATCATGCATTTCACTACAAAAAAATTAAAACATTGCTGTAAAAATCTTCAAACACACAAAATTTTAAAAGAAACAAATCAAAAACTAGATAATTAAAGTTTATGGAATAAACTTGCTAAACAATTTGCCATGACAATTTTGTATAAAATGAAAATGACAATTTACAAAACAAACAATTCACACATTGTCATGACTATATGGCATTAATTTAAATTAAAATGTATCAAATGAACAGTTCAGTTTTAGGCCCATTTTGTCATGACATTCTTGTATAACTAATTCCATGTCATCCCTGAACTGAAAAAGAAACGTAAAGGGCTCCCTCGAAGAGTCTGTGCTTTCACTGAGATCATTGAGGGCCTTTTCCTTTTCCTCCTCAGTCATGGTGAGGAAAAGAGGCTCTTCCACCGGCCCTCTGAGCAGATGGTTATTGGAATCAATCCATTTCACAGCTTCTGCCATGTCTCGGATTACTGGTAGCTCCTTGATTACAGAATATTAAAGAAAAAATTAATTTTTACATTTCTTACAGATGTTTATATATGTATGCATTTATGTATTTACATATGTATTTGTGTGTGATTAGTCAATATTTGAAGTGGATCAAAAGAGTTAATCAGTAAGTTGTCCTAAGACAAGAATGGTTATTGTTTTGATTTTAATACAACTTTGATGAAAGGTTTTGATCCACTTCAACTGTACATATGTGTGTATATATGGGCTTTATATCTGAGACATACCTCACTGCTGCTAAGCTCAGCTGGTTCTCTGTGTGGAAGAGCCTCTTGAAGGGTATCTGCACTGTAATATACATATTTTGGTTCATTTAAAAATGATCAGAAGGGGATGCAAATGTAATGGTGGGCTGGAGGAAATGTCCAGTATTTACCTTTCAGAGAAAACCCCAAAGTTCTCTAAAAGAATTAGAGTCCACCATCTCCGAATCTTTGGCATGTCACACTGGAAGAAAAAGGAAAAAAAATAACTGAAATATTAAAATATTAACAGCTACAACAACATCAGTTAAACACATTTACCTTTATAATTACTTACAGATGTAAAATCAAAGGGTGCTCCCAAGGCAAGATGTAGAGCATACTGGAATAAAAAAAAAGAAAACAAATTATACACACACACACACACACACACACACACACTCTCTCTGTAAATGCAAAACAATAATAAAAAAACCTGCCTTGTTCCTCATAAATAAACCAATTATGGTGTAATTATTTAGTTATAAATAAAACAATACCATCAACATGAAGACTCCACAGTCCACACCACCAATCTGTTGGGGGATATCCTAAAAAAAAATAATAATAAAATATAAAAAAAAAAAACCTTTTACAATGTTTGACACTTCCCACTATCCCAACTTTAGCATACTTCCTATAACCAACCTTGTTTTTTATTAGCATCCATGTTCCAGGTGCAATTTTGGCTGTCATCTTGCTGCAACAAAAATACACATAATAAACATATTTGCTAATATGCAAAATTACATACAGTTTGATGCTCTGAAACCATAGCAGTCAACAGTATTTGGGTCTTTGATGGTGTCCCTCTCACAGCTGGTGTGGTCAATGCTGCAATTGTGGCTGAAGTTGGAGGTGGGGTTTTTTTGCAAACCTGTACATGTTTTTCAAAATCACCTCTCTTTAAAATTGTTGTTTCACAGTATGGACAGTGGTGATGTAGAGCTGGTCTACATCCTAGTCCACATCTGTGTATAGTATAGCCTAAAATAAATTAATAAGTAAATTGGTAACCTATTACACAATAATATATTGTAAGTACATATTAAACAAATCAAGATACCTCCACAGACTACTGCCTTGTTAAAGTGGCTTTGAAGATGGGTTTTTAATTTGACCAGTTTGGCTGGCTTAAACACGCTGGCCGCGCAAAAAGGGCAGTGATAATTGCTGCAACACTTGTTGCACTGCTGCAGCTCAGGTAATGCGTCACCATTCTGAATAGTTATATGTCTCTATAAGAGATGAAAGCACGACAAATGGGATTAAAATAGCTAAACTATACGGTAACATTATTTCACAAACAATGCATACAACAGGTGAAACGAGAACAAAGTATTCATATGCAAGGCCCATTTACAACACGAGATTAATCAAAACATCCGCAGAAAACTTCTACACCTTAAAAACGACAACAAATTGAAGATTCAATAAGACAATGAAGCCAATCACAAATTAAATATAAACACCTAATAAAAACTTGTGAAAACTAATGAAAATTATTCACCATATGACAGCAAAAGTACTCACCGTGCTCTCCGCCATTTCTAGGTGTTAATAGCTCCGCCCCTCACTTCCGGTTCTGAAACAGCGGTTCTGAAACGGCGGTTCTAAAACGGCTGTGCTGCGGGTCTGCAGATGGATACTATTGGTAGCATCTGTCACAGTGTTACAGGAAGTAATGAAGGATCATTTCTTGTTAGCTCACATGCAAAGGTTTTATTTGAGTTTTTTCTTGGTTTTCAGAAGATGGGTCTCCCATCGGTTATGGTGCTGCCGCTGCTGATCGTGGTCTTCGCTGGAGTTTACTATGTTTACAATGAGGTCATGCGCTTCATGTCCAAGTCCATGGTGCGGAACAAAGTTGTGGTGATCACAGATGCTGTGTCCGGAATGGGAAGTGGTAATGCTGAATTAATGGTCTATTACTTACTACTTCACCACAAAATTTAAGAAAGCCAGTATAAATTGCCGTCAACTCATTTTTTAGTTCCAATACGACACTCTCAAAAATAAAAGTTCCAAAGGGAAAGTTTTTGCATGATGCCATTGCCATAGAAGAACCAGTTTTGGTTCCCAGAAGAACCTTTCTGTGGTCCATTTTTTTCTTAGTCGAAGAACATTTTAATAATCTTTAAGAACCTTTTGTTCCATGGGTACTGGAGGTTCTTCATGGAACCACATAAATTATTTTATGAGAATATTTTATAATCTGCCAAATCTTTTTTTTTTATTTTTTATTTTATTTTATTTTTTACAATAGTTTATTGTCATAATCATGCTGCCATGAGTAATTATTACCAAAAATGTAAATTATGGCTGTAATTCAAAAGACTTTAATAATTAAAAGCACTCGATACTAATATCAAAGATCAGATTTTCTCCATATTTGAATACCTTAAAAATTAAAACTGCTTAAAATATTATTGTTTTAAACACAAATCTATACAAATATTGTATTTTAAATACTTAAAATGATGATTATTATTATTATTATTATTATGAACAATTACAAATCTTAAGAAGTGAGATGTGATCTGTTAAACATTATATATAATGTAATAGTTTTTAATGGAAGCAGTACGTAGGCTTGTTATCAGAGCAGATTGTTTGGAGTGAGTATGTGTACAGTTCATGTGTGACAGGTCTGGGTTTGGTGAAAGGATCTGATCAATGCATCTGTACAGAGGACAAAGAGCAGTCAGTGTGAGTCTGAAAGAAAGCAGAGAGCAGAAAGACTGATAAAACGTGAGCTGTGTGCTTTCAGACTGATGGGATTGTGGGGGTTTCTGTGTTGTGATTGGGTCAGCAGACACTTTTGTCGCCTTTACAGATATTTGTCTCTGAAAGGAGCGAGCAGATAATACCTTTATCATGTTTTGGATTTCATCACACTGTTTGCAGATCCTATTGTACAACGCTAAAATGATTTTTTTTACTCAGTATTTTTGTCTTAAATTCTTTCTTAAATCAAGACACATTTACTAAATAATTCAAATATCATAAGATATTAAGCATTGCTTTCTGAAAAATGTATTAAAATAAAGTTAATTCAAGGTTAAAAAAATGAAAGTATTATCTTTCAATAAGGTCTTTTTTTGACTGGAACCCCATTTCCAGCACAGGTAAAAAAAAAAAATAAAAAAAAAAAAATATATATATGCAACTTTTTATCTCACAGCTTAGACTTTTTTTTTTTTGCAAGTATACATCTCTCACATCTACGTTTATATCTTGCAATTCTGAGTTTAATTATCTCAATTCTAATAACATCATGAAAAAATGTCCGTTTTGAAATAAAAAACGTCACAATACTTTTCAGTTTTTATCCTATGGCAGAAGCAACCTTTAATTTAAGTTTATTTTTCTGACCTCAGTGGCAGATATTTTTTGTGCTTTCTGTAAAAACTGAACAACGTAATTACTGTTTTCATTACACTGTATTAGTGTGTAATTTTGGCCAGACTTGATGTGCATCGCATGAATCCTCCACTGAGAAGGCATTATTTCTCCAGTGTTGTCATCCTCTGATCCCGTCTCTGTCTGTTTGTCAGAATGTGCCAGACTGTTTCATGAAGGCGGTGCGAGGCTGGTTTTGTGCGGGCCGAGCTGGGATAAGCTTGAATCTCTGTATGACTCTCTGTGCAGTGGATCAGACCCCAGTAAAGTGAGTGTTGAAGCACATTATTAGGACAGACACCATCAGTTCACTGTGATCACTCGCTCTCTTCACATTTGCAGTGTTCAGGTCGAGTCTGTGTGTCTCTGTCAGCGTTTCTTCCTCTGTCATGAACAAAGGCAGGATTTCCTCCTGAATGTCCATGGGTCTCTAGTCCTGTTTCAAACAACATGTTGACTTCATTTATTTTGTCTTTATCATACTGCCATGAGA
Source organism: Carassius gibelio (assembly GCF_023724105.1). NCBI lineage: Eukaryota > Metazoa > Chordata > Actinopteri > Cypriniformes > Cyprinidae > Carassius > Carassius gibelio. The sequence goes on along the minus strand of NC_068407.1, from coordinate 20,134,291 downwards.
AATGTTGCATTTTTAAATGCGATTAAAAAGCAAAAACCTATTAAATTATGGCTGCAGTGTATAAAGGTAAGTATTTAAAGCACTCGGTACTAATATGATCAAAGAACAATTTATTTTGCAACATAACATCATTTCCCCCCAATAAAAATATAGTTGAAACAAAATAAAGTTACTTTAGAGGCAAAACTGCATACAATATATGTTTTAAACTATTTTAGTCTCAACTTTACTTTTAAAGACTTGTATTAATTAGACTAATCTTAAAAAATGTAACTAATCTAAAGAAAGAATGGTATGGTACTGTATAAAAAATATATACTACAACACTCTTTGATGCTTAAAAAAATAGTGCACCAAAACTATGAAGATCATTTTTCTCTAGTAAACATATCTAAACACAATGAACTCTTCTGCTCAGCAGTGATATTGTATATTTTTTGTATATTGTATAGCCTAGTATATTGTATAGTTTACCATCTGAATATATTTTAAAATGCAATTTATAATACACACACACACGCATGCACGCACACACACACACACATTACTGACCTCCACAATAATTCCACAAGTATTTTCAAGCATTGATATGGCATCTGGTTTCCCACTGTCTGCACTTCCTGTTTCAGACTTTCACACCCAAGCTAGTGCTGCTGGACTTCAGCGATATGGAGAACATTTCGGATGTGGTCACAGAGATCGGAGAGTGTTACGGCTGTGTGGATGTGCTGATATGCAACAGCAGCATGAAGGTCAAAGCACCGGTGCAGAATCTCTCTCTGGAGATGGACAAAACCGTCATGGACGTCAACTACTTCGGGCCCATAACACTGGCCAAAGGTAGACGGCTGCAGAGACACAGCGAGGAACGTGCCGACGGTTTACTGTCAGACAGAATGTTAAAGCGCTGCTTGTTTTTGTTGCAGGCGTTCTTCCGTTAATGATCACGAGACGGATGGGTCAGTTTGTGCTGGTCAACAGCATCCAAGGGAAACTGGCTCTACCATTCCGTACATGCTGTAAGAGTCACTTCATCACTTGCTCACAAGCAGTGAATGGGTGCCGTCAGAATGAGAGTCCAAACAGCTGATTAAAACATCACAATAATCCACAAGTAATCCAGACTGCTCCAGTCCATCAGTTTATGTTGTGTAAAGCAAAAAAACTCTGTGTTTGTAAGAAATAGACATTTTTAACTAAAATATAAGTCTATAATAACCTTTCATCCAGTGGAAAGGTCATCTGGTCTGAATCTGCACAGATCAAGCACTGTTTACAGCAAAAACTGAACAAATATGTGGCTGTATTTTGATGTGAGAGACAAGAGGAGATACACTTTTTTCACTGGAGGAAACATTGTTATAGATTATGGGTTATATGAATACATCGTATTTAGAAGCAACAGTTTGAAGTGTGTTGTGTGTTTCTTACAAACACACAGCTTTTGTCTTCTCCAGATGTTAACTGATGGACTGGAGTGCTGTGGATTACTGTGATGTTTTTATCAGCTGTGTGGACTCTCATTCTGACGGCACCCATTCAAATTTAACAAAATATGCAAATAAGATTTTCATTAATTAAATATGCACTACTTTGCATCTGTTGTGTTTTCAGATGCCGCGTCCAAGCATGCAGTCCAGGCGTTCTTTGACTGTCTGAGAGCAGAGGTGGAGGAGTACGGGATCTCCGTCAGCACCATCAGCCACACCTTCATTAACGCTGTAGCAGAGAACGGCGCTCCCTCCCAAACGCCGCCCACCAACCCCCTCTGGGCCTGTGAGTAACCCGACTGCCCCTGAGTCACAGAGGCGCTCAATTATCCACAGTATCAGTGTAGCTGCTTGTTCATTTTGTACAGTAAAAGTGCTGACATACACCCTTAGATACATCTGGTTCCTGAAGTCTGTGCTTCACTAATTGCATCACACACCTTCTGTTTGCTCGACTCTGTCAGTGTCACACCTTTGCTCTGATCCAGAAACCTAGTGAGAAACCTGCCTGTGTAGACAGGACCATAAGACATCATAGGTGCACTATAGTGTTGCCAGATCGGGTAGGGCTTGGTTTTCACACAAGTATGAGTCATACATTTTTATTGAAATAAGCTAATATATTAGATTACATTATATATATATATATATATATATATATATATATATATATATATATATATATATATATATATATTTAAATGAAGAATTTAGCAATTAAAGTAGCACAGAAATTATGTTCAGATGACTATTCATGTTCAGATATATACATACAGACAATATAAACATACAAAAAAAAAAAAAATCTTTTTTTTTAATCATTCATAAAAAAAATTTCCCAGATGTTTAGGGTTTTGCCCTCTTTTCTACCTTTCTATTTTTTTTATTTTTTATTTTTTTTAATTTTTTTTAGCACATTTTGACCAATCAACAGCCAGGAAAACATTTGAATTAAACTTATCTATCAAAAGGATTTTGAGGATTTTTAATAATACATATATTGGATTCATTTCTCATTAAAACACAGTTCAGTAATTAAAAAGGAGCTGAACTAGGCTTATTATAGTATCATAGATTAGAATAGACTCTGTTCTATTAGTATGAAGCACAGACTGGGTGTCTATGTACATCGTTCCAAATCTGTCTCTAATAAGGTCCCTTAGAAGGCAGTTGACTATGTAGGCAATAAATAGCAATGGCTGCTCTTCAGGTTTTGAGTCTTTGAGTCTTGTTCCAGACATCTCTAGTAAGCTGAACACTCACGGCGTGACTCCCAGCAGTCTGGCCCATGAGATCGTGAGGACGGTGAACCGGCAGAATCGAGAGGTTCTCCTCGCCCATCCCGTGCCGTGGGTCGCCCTCTACATCCGCTCGCTGCTGCCCAGCTTCTTCTTCGCTGTGGTGGCCGCCGGCGTGAAGGACGGAGCCATGGACGAGCAGCTGAAATAAAGACAGACGCCAGGCTTTCAACAGCTTTGAACTGCTATAGGATCCAGTGTATTAAACAATATATATCACACTTCCCATGTTTTCTGGAATGGTATGTTTAAATATGCAAATGAGGCATTGTCTAATGAAATATGCACTCATTTGCATTCATTTCCAGAACAGAAATTAGAAATTTGTTGATGCATTATTATTGGTTTTCTCTTTTTATCACTCCATACATACTGTCAACAGACATTTTCACCAATGTTGTATAAATCAGTGTGAATAATAAATGAACAAGCCCCTCAGTAAAAGCCTACTTTCAATCTATAGGAATAAAGCTGTAAAGTTTGCTGAATGTAAAAGAAAAGAAAAACAACTCTTTGAAGAATTGAAATATACAGATGCAAATAGATGAAGTGCAATACAATAAACTCTTAAATGTGCATTTATGATGTTTTATTTCCACTAGTCTGAAAGAAGATATTGTATGGAAGCAAAAAAAGTCTAAAAACTTGAAAAGGATTATTCTTCATCCAGTTAACTTAAGTAAAAGATAAATTAAATAGCAGAATTTAAATCTTTTTGTTTTCTGTGTTTTTTTTCTTCAATGCATCAAGTAGAGATGACATATAAAGTGATGTGACTCACTATTAGTGGCATCTAGTGATGAAGAGCTGCACCTGAAGAGGGCAGTAAACACAAGCCAAACACACACTGATGACTCACACACAACAGGAAACAATAGAGACACAGAACAAACATGTGCTTGATGAAGCTTACTGATATTCACAGAGTCAGCCTTTCATAAAGCATATGAATAATACATTTAACACATGTCTGTTATAGAATTAAACTACTGTAGTGTTCATATGTTATAGTCACACACCAGAGATATCGTAAACACAAAAACATGTTATTTGTACTTGATGAACGTTTTATTTTGACGTACAGAAAAAAACTGTCATAGAATATAAAATATAAAGAACATTACATTTTTGGTGAAAAAGTCTGGCCAAAAAAGTTTTAGGATTCTTTAAATAATTCTCTAATGAAAACAAGAAAACTGGACATTTAGATGTTTTTGGAATATTACAAATAAACATTTAAATAACATTTTGTTTCGGGGGGGAAATAAAATGATTAAAACATTGCAAAAACATTTTTGTCACTTTTTTTTTCATGTTGACTTCTTGATATTAACAAACCATTTAACTATGAGTTTTGCCTCAATACACTCCTAATTTGCTAGAATATGGTCAGAATATGTACTTTACTGTAATAAACAGCCAACATATTACAGGCTTTTTCTTTGCTTACACACAAAATCTTTACTTGCCACACAAACATTAGACACAAAATCCTACACTAATTCTAAGCCCTTGACTCGGTTTTCAATTTCATACAACACTTTTTGCAAAACACAACACACAGTTCTCTGTGTAACACAAAAATCTAACAGGAAGTATCTTGAAATTATTCTTTCAAACTAAACCAGTAAAAATGCTAAACTAATTCATTATTGAATGCAGTGCTTCATTTTGCAAGAAATGTGAGCCATTTTGCATTTTGTGTGTGCAATTCTTGGATTTGTGTGTTAAGTTTTGAAAAAAAGAAAAAGAAAAAAGGTTTTGAGAAGATGTGTAAGCATTTAAAACACTCTGTAATAATTGACATGCTAATAAACATCTAGTTAATAGTGAGAACTGTTTCTCCTATACTAAAGTGTTACCGAAAGTTTTATAACTTATATATGTATGTGTAACTAAATAACACATTTATTTGATTATTCAAATTGCAAGTGAATTTTTTTTTCAATATTTATTTCAATTTAACAATTTTTTGTAATGCAAATTTTACTTTGTTCCCTAGATGTTCTGAAACAAGTAATAACATTGAAACAAATTTCACAAACATCTAGTTAGAAGAACCTCCAATAAAAATATTAATGAACAATGTTAATAATGTTTTTGTGCTAATGTGTGTGTTTAAATGTTTATTCTAATTTAGAGTCAGAGTCAGAGAGGCTTTATTATCATCTCAGCTTGTACACAGTGAAACGCAACAGAGTTTCTCCTGGACCATGGTGTTACACAAGACAACATTAACTACAAAACTCACATTGTACTGTGCAAAAGACTGGAAAACTGGAAAGAAGAAAGTAAAAAGTTGAACATAGAACAAAGTACAGACTACATAAAGTGTGTATGTGCATGCCTGAATGAAACAGTGCAACAGCCTGGGACATTACAATCTACACTCACCTAAAGGATTATTAGGATTAACACCTGTTCAATTTGTCATTAATGCAATTATCTCAACCAATCACAGGGCAGTTGCTTCAATGCATTTTTAGAGTGTGGTCCTGATCAAGACAATCTCCTGAACTCCAAACTGAATGTCAGAACGGGAAAGAAAGGTGTTTTAAGCAATTTTGAGCATGGCATGGTTGTAGGTGCCAGACGGTCTGTTGTCTGGTCTGATGAGTCTCGATTTCTGTTGAGACATTCAGATGGTAGTCAGAATTTGGTGTAAACAGAATGAGAACATGGATCCATCGTGCCTTGTTACCACTGTGCAGGCTGCTGCTGGTGGTGTAATGGTGTGGGGGATGTTTTCTTGGCACACTTTAGGGCCCTTAGTGCCAATTGGGCATCGTTTAAATGCCACGACCTACCTGAGCATTGTTTCTGACCATGTCCATCCCTTTATGACCACTATGTACCCATCCTCTGATGGCTACTTCCACCAGGATAATGCACCATGTCACAAAGCTTGAATCATTTCAGATTGGTTTCTTGAACATGACAATGAGTTCACTGTACTAAAATGCCCCCCACAGTAACCAGATCTCAACCCAATCTTTGGTATGTGGTGGAACGGGAGCTTCGTGCCCTGGATGTGCATCCCACAAATCTCCATCAACTGCAAGATGCTATCCTATCAATATGGGCCAACATCTCTAAAGCATGCTTTCAGCACCTTGTTGAATCAATGCCACGTAGAATTAAGGCAGGGGTCAAACACAGTATTAGTACGGTGTTCCTAATAATACTTTAGGTGAGTGTATATATATATATCCATACATAGAACAGGTGACAATATCAATGGACAAGCCACAATACTGAGGTAGATTTTATGCAAATGTACGGACGTGCAAAGTATGCGGTTGGGTTCCAAGTGTTTGTGATTCAGGTGTTTATAGTAGTGCTGTAAATGTGTGAGTGTAGCTGTCAGGTCAGTTCACATGGAGAAAAAAACTGTCCTGCAATCTGACCGTGATGGTCCCAATGCTTCTGCACCTTCTTCTGGATGGCAGAAGGGTGAAGAGCTGGTGTGAGGGGTGTGTGGGGTCGCCAGTAATCGTGATGGCTTTCCGAATGCAGCGAGTGGTGTAAACGTCTGTGACAGAGGGGAGAGAGACTCCAATGATCTGTTCAGCTGTCCTTACGATGATTATACTTTTTTGTGCACGTATTCAGCAATTCTTCTCTTCTCTGGAACGACATGAGGGTGAGCTATTAATGACAGAATTTCATTTCTGGGTGAACTATCCCTTTAGGAGAACCTTGCCTCTTATCTGGAGAAATATTCACTGGAGAAAGAGGCGTGACAACATGCCCCTATAGGCTTTATCCAGCTCCTGCAGTGAGAGAGTGGTTACAAATAATCATGTGTGTGTGTGTGTGTGTGTGTGTGTGTGTTTCTATGCACCAGTGCTGTGAGCAGACATTGTTAAAGATGAGTAATCTACAGCTGGGCTCATTCTGAACGGCCCAGGCTGTAATCCTGCAGGAACGCTGAAGGCAAGGATCTGTAGGAGAGGTGAGGAGACGCCTGACAGCACACACGTCACTCACACACACACGGATCCTAATGAATACAGTCTGTTATGTTGTTATGTTAATGCCAGCATGAGAAGGGTCCTTGACTCCGAGTTAAAGTCCAGCTGGCCTCCGCGAGGCTTTATCCGACGGGTCACTCGCCCCACGGGGATCTGACCCTGCTTTCTTCCTGACAGCTGAATGAATCATGCTAATTTAACAACACCGCAAATCTGAGCAACATTCGCCTCAGAAAGTGGCTGAAAAGTGACAAAAATCTATTTGTGGCACTTATCTTGAGCTGCAGTAGTCTGTAAAGCAGTGGTAGTTGTATGAAATTGATGAAAATGATGAAATTATCAAACATCTCTGATGTGTTCAAAGGCCTAGGATTCATAAGCATAATCCATGCATTTGAAGCATAATGTTGAATACCAACCGAATGCATTTGTCTCCCCTGTTAAAAAAAACAAAAAACAAAAAACTATTCATTAAATTAATGTAGTTTAAAATGAAACCTTATTATAATAGTGGGTTTTATTCAATATTTTATTCAAAAGCATTTTATTGAAAAACATTTTGGAAGCTGTAGCACTTTGCATTTTGTAAAAACATAAAAAAATATTATTTTTGGTCTATTATTGTTTAATTAAATTAAACAAATTAAGACTTTATAAAAAAATGTAATGCATTTGCTTTAAAATGAGTCATAGGATAAAACACCTGGTAAAAACCTTTTAAAAGCCTTTTAAAACAGAAGTAAAATTAAATACAAATACATTGTATGGTATATAATATCTTTAGCTTTATATATATTATACATTTTATTATATTAATATTTTTTATTAGCTTATATATATATATATATATATATATATATATATATATATATCATTTCATATAATTTTATAATACAATTTTAGCTATGCATTAAAAAAAATTATTATATATAATTTTTATTAGCATATATATAATTAAAAAAAATTATTAGCACATATATATATTTATATAAAATCTAAAATTTGAAATTCAAAAAAAGTGTTGCTTTTTTGTTGTTGTTGTTGTGGAAATCAACACTATCGAACAGATGCTGATAACTGAGCTTAATTTCTTTACTGAACCCAATATATATATATTTTTCAGTTGAAATTTCTGTTCTGTTCTTGGGAAGCCCCGCAGTGGCTTTACATTTTTTTTATTAAAGAGCCCCACACTGAAAAACATTTTGAGAGCATCATTTTGCATTTTGTTGCAACACATACCATCAATATTTTTGAGCGATACACGATATAAAGCATTTGACGCACACAACTCAATATAAACAGACAATGGTTTTTCATATTGCGTGTCATTCTGTCCTGGTGATTTGGTAAATGGCCTACTATAAAAACGCTGAGTGGATGGTCGTGAGGTTGAGATGACACGAGGAGGGGGATGCGTTCAGTGTGAAGAAAGGAGCCTCGCTTATTAATATTTAAAGGCTACATTTATTGACAGCGTGTTGATTTACGGGTGACGTGGCAGCGCTCTAATGAATCAAGCGTAGCCTCTGATTGCACACCTGCCCTGATTCTCTCACGAGTGCGCTGCGGCTGGATGGATGGATGGATGGATGGATGTCCTGGGGTTTTTCATTAATGTGCACACAGGACTGGAGTTCCTCGGCATCGTTCGTCTCTTGCTCGTCTGACTGATGGAAACAAACACATCCCACTGCAGGATGCTTTATCCCAGATTAGACTTTAATCTTGAGGATGGAGTTTGAATTAATCTTTTATTAAACTTTTACTTTAAAGGATACTTGGCTGGATTTACCACGTTTCATTTTTCATTTCCGAGGAAAGTCGCTGCAGTTAGATACTGAGAGACCTTAAGTCAGTCTTTGATTTTATTTAACACAAATGAAAGGCTTTACATGAATCCCTCCATCTGTAAGAAACATTGTTTAAGGTTTCATCTGTAGGCTACATGGTTTGGATTTCGAAGGATTCGTGTGACAGCAGATGCCATAAATGAAGTCTTTGTTGCTCATGCGGTTGTCATTAGACTTGTATTAATGATGGTCCGCTAATTAGTGGCATTAATTACACTAATGGGCAGACATTATGACACACATGGCATCCAAATGAAGGGAATCTGCTGCCTAGATTCAGTCTTTCATTTCAGCAATAAATACATTTTCAAAATGTCAATTTCATTTCAAAATAAAATTGAAATAAACTTTACGAATCTTACTGCCTTCGGACTGAAATCACAGATTGTTGAGACGTGGGACAAAACACATTTACCAAAATAGAAGAATGAAAGAAAGAAAGAAGTTTAACATAAATATATGTTAGATAAATAAAAAAATAAAAAAATATAAATTAAATACATATTAAAAATTTAATTATTTAAATTAAACACTTTAAAATAAATACATAAATAGTTTAAGATAAATTAAAGGCAAATAAATAAGTTTAAAAATATATAAATAAAAAATATAAATGAACAAATAAATATTAAAAATATAAATAAATAAATTCAATTAAATAGTTTAAGATAAATAAATGTTAAATTAATGAAAATATTAATTCAAATTAATAATTTAAATGAAAAAAATTAAATAAACTAACAAATGAAAAATGAATTAATCATTAAAGATATTTAAAAAATGTAAAGAAAATAAATTATTAAAAATATAAATTAACAAACAAATATTACAAATAAATAAATGTTACATAAAAATTATACTATATAACTATTTAACTATAAAAAAATCTAAAAATAAATAAATATGATTGAATGAATGAATGAATATTTATTTTAGGTATTGCTGAAAGCAGTCAGATCTCATGTTGTTTAACAGTGTTGCTAACAATTCAATAGAGCTGACGATCACATTTTAAAGCATCCTATCAGTTCATTTTTAAAAGGAAGCTACATTTATCTGTATTTACAAGCAATATCTGACATGACAGTCCTCATTGATTTAGTCTCTGATCGGTGTCGACACATATTGAGTGACAGCAAGAAAAACAAGCACACAATTTGTGACCAAATGAATGAAGCATGAGGCTCCAGCAAACTCAGGCAATAAATAACTCGGGAAATGCATCTGAAATGTTTCCTTGGCACAGCCCAGTTTTAGATGCATGTTCATGAGGCACGTGCACAAACAGGTCTGTAACAACCGAGTTCAAATGTTTGAGACGTCGACCTCAGGATTTCCTTTGTTAATCCCATGATAGTATGTTAAAAGAGATTTGCTTTTGTGTTTCGCTCCATTAATCCAACACGGCACTGAATCCGATTGTGATTATGACAGGTCAAGAGAGGATGCTGCAGAAATGGAGGGATTGTTGTTTCATGCTGTTTGTCAGCGGCTGCCAAGAGAATGATACCAGATTAAACACATACACCGTACACACAGCCTTCTCTATATAGAGCCAGGGTTTGACGTTTGACACATTCTGCTTTTTAAAGGGACGATTCGCCAAAAACGAGCATTCTGGCATCACTGACTCTCCCTCATGTTGTTCTAAACCTTTTGTTTCTTCTGAGGAACAGAAAAGATGATATTTGGAAAAAAACATCTGGGTTTTTTGTCCATACGATGCAAGCCAATGGTCAAGTGTTGATTTGGACCCAATTACTTTAATATAGAAAAACACTGGGGAAAAAAGGAATACATTTCATACAGAAATTGCTAGTAAATTAGAAAAATAAATACAATGAAACATAATAATAGGAATAGTATAATAAATAGTAATTTACTATGGAAAAAATAAAAAGTTAATTGCAACTTTTTATCTCAAAATTCTATGTGCAACTTTTTCTTGCAACTTTTTTTCAGAGTTGCATTAAATAACCTCATAATTCTGATGTTTTTCTCAGAGTTGCATGAAATAAACTCATAATTCTGATGTTTTTCTCAGAGTTGCATGAAATAAACTCAATTCTGATGTTTTTCTCAGAGTTGCAAGAAATAAACTCATAATTCTGATGTTTTTCTCAGAGTTGCATGAAATAAACTCATAATTCTAATGTTTTTCTCAGAGTTGCATGAAATAAACTCAATTCTGATGTTTTTCTCAGAGTCGCATGAAATAAACTCATAATTCTGATGTTTTTCTCAGAGTTGCATGAAATAAACTCATAATTCTGATGTTTTTCTCAGAGTTGCATGAAATAAACTCATAATTCTAATGTTTTTCTCAGAGTTGCATGAAATAAACTCAATTCTGATGTTTTTCTCAGAGTCGCATGAAATAAACTCAATTCTGGTGTTTTTCTCAGAGTTGCATGAAATAAACTTATAATTCTGATGTTTTTCTCAGAGTTGCATTTTTGTGGTTTACAGAAAAAAAATGGTTAACAATGACGTGATGGTGAGTAAATGATATCAGAATTTTCATTGCCATATCGCCATTTCCAGTTCCTCACGGATTTCCCTTAAACACCGTGATTTCTAATGAAGAAATCCCAAAAGACACGTTCAGCCATGGTTGTGTTAGATTCTGTCACATTCAGGCGACCGTCTGCCATTGTTTGTCAGATGATCCCGTTCATCGGCAGGATGTCACCGCAGATATTGATCTCATGTCTAATTGGAGACGTTAATAAAGTCACCGTCTCCTTCTATCGACTGCTTCACACATTATCAATCAGGCTGCTGTTCTCAAATGTCATTTTATGTTTGACTTTGGGATTAAATGCACCATTTTTATTATCCTCATATCATAACGCCATTTACTTAGATTCCAACAAACTTAAAAAGACGAAGCTTTGTAGAAATGGAAAGCCATTTGGTCCTGACATAACAAATAGACATTGGCTCGTTGATTATAGACATGAATTGTGGGCTGTGAGCGATTGCTCAGCTTCTTGTGATTGGAATAAGATTAGAATGCAACAATATTGACTCTCTGTAATTAGAAGGGGGTCATTAGTTCCACTGCTGTTTAGGGCCATAAAAACGGATTTGGCTCCTGAGATGTTGCGGCGCTGGCAGATCATTCCACCTGAGCTGAAATTAAATTGGTGTGGTAATGTGTAAAGAAGGGGAGCAGCTAATAAAAGAGAGCTGCTGCGGACATGTGCTGGAAAAGGGAGAGATATAGACGTTTATGGAATAATATTGGGCAAAGCAACAGTTATAATTCATATAATCCCATGCGCACACTTCTTGCTTTTACTGTGCTCTAGGCTTGCTTTTTTATTTGTGATTATTGCCACCAGGAGCGATGACAACCGGCGCCTTTCATCACGGCAGACTCGCTATTGCTTGGCAGAAATCGAATTTCCTTGATAGTTGTGTCACGGAATTCCTTATGTGATTTAAGGAATGATAGAGGTACTCATTTGAGTGCTTTATTTTGGAGCCCACCGGGACACACGGTATGTGTTGGAGGGTGTGATGGACTTCATAAAGAATGATTGTCTGAGTGACCTCAGCGTGACCCCTCTGCTACAGTCGCCCCTTCAAACCTGTGCTCTTATCGACCAGTGCTGAAGACTGGAAAACAGCTTTATGATGCACAGTTCAAAGGGCAGCGGGCTGCTCATCTTATGTCTTCTTTAGTGAGAAGAAATGAGTTGCTGCTTCTTGAAGTGATTATTAGACCTACACCTTTGAGTGAGGGTCACTAATTTGATTGTTTTCTAGATCCCAAATGAAAAATCATGGAGCGGTGTTGACCTAATACATAAAGATTTCACTCCAATATATGAATCTTCTATCAGAAATTGTATTTTGTTGCTTCCTCGCCTTGCTGAACATTAAAAAACCAAATATAAGACACGTCATCGAAAACCAGACCTGACCTGCAGCTGCAACAACATCATTGCAAGCACAAGAAGTGTTTCTTTTAATAAACAGTGAGTTACAATGTTGCCAATTACTTTGTAAATTTAGCTTAGGCCAAGAAGATAGCGGCTAAATGAATCCAGTAGAAAAAAAATCAACCAAGCAATATACAGAAGGGGAAATTACATATTTGAATACATTTGTGTTTTAAAACAAATCGGTTGAGTGAATAATTCAAAGACTCACTCATGAAGCTTTTTGGTTTCTAAACGAACGACTGTTGGTTCAGTGACTCGCTCACAATGTCCCAACAATTATGTTTCTCACTCCTGAATTGATAATAATTGGTTTAAGTGAATCGGTTGAGTGAATGGTTCAGTGACTAACTCATAGAGTCAGTTGCTTTTTTACTTCTGAATGAATGACTCTTTTAAATGATTCATTTAAATGAATGGTTCATTGACTCACACAAAGTCAGTCACTTTTTTACTTCTGAATGAATTACTGCTTTAAATGATTCAGCTCGGTGAATGGTTCAATGACTCACCTCATAATGTCAGAAACTTTTATTTTTTAGCTCCTTAACAAATAATCGGCTAAAAAGAATCGGTTGAGTGAATGGTTCAATGATTCACTCATAAAGTCAGTTACTTTTTTACTTCTGAATGAATGACTCTTTTAAATGATTTGGTTCGGTGAATGATTCAATGACTCACCTCATAATGTCAGACACTTTTTCATTCCTGAACGAATAATTAGTTTAAGCAAATCACTTGAGTATATGGTTTAATGAGTCACTCATTAAGTCAGTACATTTTTCGCTCCTGAATGAATAATTGGTTTAGTGAATCAGTTGAATAAATGGTTCAATGAATCTCTCATAGAGTCAGTTGCTCTTTCACTTCCAATTGAATGATTGTTTTAAACAAATTTGTTCAGTGAACGATTCAATGGCCCATTCATAAGGTCAGTCACTTACATATTGTTTTTTTAATCAATCGGTTGGTTCAATGACTCACTTATAAAGTCTTTCGTTGCAACCCACTGATGTAACTGTGTAACATGGGGAAAGAGTCACTGAAAAATAGCCTTCACTAATGGACAGACTGATGGACTGTGTATTAATGAGAAAAATCAGACAAGCGCTGTCATACAAACAGTGAAAATCCCAGTGCTAAATATCTACAATCACACTTAGCAAATCAAATTCAAGGACTGGAACCAATATACAATCATAAATATTTAAAGCCCCTTTTTTATTAACCCAAATAGGCCTTTTCTTTTTCTTTTTCTTATTCATAAACATCTGCTCAAGTTGTTTTACTCTCAATTACTTAACCTTGATATTTGATATTGCAGTCCTTCTAATACTTTTGATTCTAGATTGATAATTGTTTTTATTTATATGAGGTTTTACATGCTTTGGACAAAAGTGTCTGCTAATGACTGAATTTGAGTATAAAAGGTAAACTGCAATCATCACCATATACTGTACGTATGCCTTTCCCCTGAAGATTCATGCCCCATATGGAGAGAGTCGTTACACACAGAGTGAAATGATTCCCTTGGTAAAGATAAAAAGAGCCATTAACCGATGGACCAAAGCAGTCACACACCCGGTAATGAAGTCATCACATGTTTTCAAGCCCAAAAACATTACACTGTAGAAGTAGAACTAGACATAAATCCTTACAATGGTTCCCTCATGATGAGATTTGGGACAGTTTTCTTATCACCTGCTATATTGTTCCAGCAGTATAGACTATAGGGTGCATATATGACACCATAGGGATTTTAAATAAGAGCTAACCTTCATATGATGTCTAGGATAAAATAAGAACAGAAGTGTTTTAGCACATGATACAGACAGATTATGAGGACATTATATTTTCGAGAATCGCCCGTACAGAGCACATTCAGGGCTTTTCAGAGATATCATTGGATGTTTCACCATGACCTCTCCCTTGGTCTTCAAAAGTGTCTGAAATTAATTTAGTGACACTCTTATGGAAATATGCTATTTTGTAATTATCATTGACATCTGTCTAATTTAAATTAAATTGTGTGACATAAATCAACATCTCAGAAAAATATTATGGGGTTTAAAATTAAAATATGACTTTCTGTTATGAGGACACCAGGACTAAAATCATGTTTATTGTTAGTTTTGGAGACATAACAAATGAACAGGGAAATAAATTATATTTCAATATTCTCTAAAATATTATATATTATTATGAAAATCTTGTAAATTCTTACTCCCATTATTACACTGTTTTTCATGATGTATTGGTGATTTGAAAAAATCAATTGTTTTTGCTTATGGATGTTCATTCATTTCTTTTTATTATTTTTTTAAGAAATTGAGTCCGATGTCCTCTACCAAAGACATAGCATAACTTATAAATGAAATATCTTTTTATTTATTTTTATTATTTTTAATGGTCTAAACCATGTAAAGATATGGAAAAAAACGCACATTTTTTCCTAAAACTTTTTTCTCGGGTCTTTAGAGGTTAAAATATAAACATGTTTAGACAGATCTACTTGTTATTCATCACATTTCCCACATTTTTGGACGACGGTAAAGTCATCAAAATGACGTAATATTTTGAACAAAATATGTTGAACAGAAATTAAACAAAATATGTTGAACAAATCTTCAGTGAATTCAGTAATGTTTATAATGTTCTCAAAATGTTAACACAAAAACATCATTTACACATCATGGACTGTTTTTCTGAAATGCTTTTTAAATGGTTGGGTGAAGGCTTGTGTATTAGAAATCATACCAAAATAAAGTCTAAAAACTTGAACTCCAAGGCACTCGAATTGTATAGTCTATTTCTGTCGTGGGTTCACATCACATCGACTGGAAGAACATTTTTAATTCAGAATTCACACCGGCAACAGCTCCCATTGAGACTGGAGAACAAAACCGTCATTCAGATGTTAAAAATAAACTGTATAAGACAGCGTATCAAACAGCGCTCGCTCACAGTGCAAACATGGCAGTTGCTCCTGTCTTCTTTTCAGGATCACTGATCCGAGACCTGTTAGTGGTTCCTGCATACAGAGGGAGATTTGGGCATCAGGAGAGAGAACAAAAACCCCTGTTGAACCCTGGACCACCTCTTTCCCCAAGTCTTGAATACACAAGCTGTCATCGCTCAGTAACACTGGTGAAATGTATTCACACAGAAACCCAGACTGGTGTTGTGTTAAAGGTGTCGAAGGGGTCATATGATGTTGTTAAACATATTTTTTTTTTCTGTATTTGATGTAATGCAATGTGTTAATGCAAAAAAAAAAACATTATTTACTACATAATGTACATAATTGTGTTCTTCTCTAAGCCACGCCTTCTGAAACGTGAGGTGTGCTCTGATTGGCCAGCTATCAGTGCATTGTGATTGGAGGAATACCTCAAGCGTGGGACGGAAATGTTACCTTACCGTGAAGCCATGTCCCGAAGCGACAAAACAAAAACAATAAAACCCATTAGAGACAAGGCTTGTGCTGCATTCAGTGACATAAGTACTAATTATAATGATTATACTGTCTTTTTATACATTGTGTTGTGTATCTTGCTGCGTAAACATAAAACCATGTATGGAGAAACGACGAACAACAAGCCTACTCTACACTGCTCAAAACTCACGTCTGAATCATCATTGAAAAACTCTTTAAATATGAAAACGTTCTCACAAGCTGTGAGTTAGAAGCAACAGTCTGTCTTCGCAAAGTTGGAATTGTCCCACTTTATAGAAACAGATTATAGGCTACTTTCACAGGAAACAGTCCTTGTCCTTCGCAAAATGCGCTGCACACATCTGAATATTTGTGTTGAACTGTTCTGGAACAGTGTTTTAAATACAATGTAACCACTGAATTCTAGTCTTGTCCTCTTTTGGAAGGTCAAACAAAGTATTTTCACTTTCACAATGAAACACACAGCATCTCCACAATATAACGATGACGACAACAGCAAGAATAAAAGTTATACTTTCTTTCTTTGTGTGAACATTTGGGCGGCAGTATGAATTTCTTCCCACACAGTGATGTAGAGATGTGGGGACGTGTAAGAACGAGGCGTTTTAGGAGGGTGTGGACGAGTCTTAAATTTGTTAAAGAATATCTCGGTAACACTTTATAATAACTGCACACTATTAATCATTAATTAAGCATTAGTAAACAGATAATTCATAATTTATAAAGCATTAATAGACAGTAATAAGCAGTTTATAAATACAGATATAAATGCTTTATTCTTATTTAAAAGCTTATCTATAATGTGTTTAATAATTGTATTTTCATACTTTATTCATGATCAATTTATCATTTCTCAATGAAGTATAGCATTATTTACAAACCAGTTCTTTAGGAGTTGCCAGTGATTCATAAGATCACAAGAAATGTAGTAAATTCAGGTAGTTATAAAGCATTTAGTAGTGGTCAGTTAACTATTTATGTGAGCTCATCTAAAGTGAGTCTAGTTATGCCTTGTAAAGCATTTATAAAGGATATTTAAAGGCTCAGTTATCTTCTAAACAAAAAAACGGAAACAAACACCACACAGTGATACAGAACATAGAAATATTAACAGCCTTTAAATCTCATTTGTAAAAGCTTTACAAGGCATAAATAGTCCTCACTTTAGATGAGCTCACAAAAATAGCTAACTAACAACTACATATGTTTTATAACTACCTGAATTACAGTAGAAATACATGTTAATAAACCATTTATTAACACTATAAGTAACTATTACTATATGTCTGAATAAAAAGATGTATGAATGCACATGTAAATAGTTTATTAATCATTTACTTACAATTTCTAACTGATCTTATGAACCACTGACAACTCCTTAATAACTGGTGTGTAAATAATGCTATACTTAATTTAGAAATGATAAATTGATCATTAATAAAGTATGAAAAAACAATTATTAAATACATTATAGATATGCTTTTAAATCAGGTATAAAGCATTTATATCTGTATTTATAAACTGCTTATAAATGTATATTAATGCTTTATAAATTATGAATTAACTGTTTCCTAATGCTTAACTAATGATTAATAGCATGCAGTTATTATAAAGTGTTACCAATATCTCTCTGGATTTGAGACTTTAGTCTTTGCAACTTCACAGATCTTCTTCATGCACCAAGAGTTTGTTACCCTCCAAAGAGAAAGATAAAATTGAAATTGCTATGACTGAATAGTGTTCCTGTGGCACAGTGGTAGAGCAATAAGTCTAAATTGTGAGATAAAAAAGTCTTTTTTCTTATTCTGTAGTGGAAATGAGCTTTCTTAGTAATATAACGAGACTGCGAATGGTTTTAAATACTACCTGTGAACACAAACGCCACTAAAAAACTGGCTCTCTAAAATGACAAGTAACTTGCAGACTTGTTTTTTTTCCACATTAGCTGTTAAGACACAGCCCTTCTGCAAGGATCAGTCTGATTGTTTGAGGTGGAAAAATGCCACGAGTAAGTGCATGTGGAAAATTACATAACGTGTCATTTCCTGCCGAATCGATCGACCGCTCAAAATAAATAATTATAGTAGGTCAACAATGAACTGATTGCAACTGAATAATGACTGTTTACTATTGTATTTTTAGAGCTGCTTTATATAGCAGAGTTGAATTTTGTTTGCATCATTGCATTAAAAAGAAATATATTTAAAATACATTTATTTCATACTAAGTATAGTTTAAATCTTTTTTCAGATTTTCTGACATATCGCTCAAGACTTACTTTATTTGGAGTACTATTTGTGCACAACACACATTTCTTAATATTATACCTAAACTGTTTTAATGTCAATAATTGTAAATGTAGTAGCCTGAAATAAATGTATTTCAAATGCATTTTATAATATTTGCTTGTTTATCAGCTGCTTTGAAACAATCTGTTTTGTATAAAGCACTATAGAAATACAGGTATACCATAATAAATCAGGGTAAAGCAAAAACACAAATTCATCCTCTACTTGCCCAAAGTGCAGCTTTAAGTCTGTTCAAACATTCAAAAGCTTCATACAATATTTGAATGTTCCTCTCAGACGCTGAAACTAAACACATCATCCGAGCATTTCTGTGGCTGTACAGAGCTCATGAATATTTAATGAGGTAAGTCCTGAGGCACTTTATGATTGGTTCTGCTACCAAAGTTAGCACCCCTTGATCCGTGTTACTCAGAGGTTAATAGTGCATTGTGAAAACACTTTTTAACCCAGGGTTTAAGTGCCATAATTCTAGGATTCTGGGAAGGTTAACACTGAAGATACGCTTAAAATCTATTTTATGTGTTAAAATCTTTGCTTCCTGGCTGATCAAAACCGAACACACAGTGGGGGGATCAGATGAGCGCTCTGCGGTTTATCAATAGTGTTTGGCTAATGGGCAGTAATCTAATGTCCATTAGGGTCGTGGAGCATATGCCGGGCTGTGATCTCACATCTGCTCTCCGCAGGGACACACGAGCATGTGGAGGCACACCGAGAACAATTACCTTCTCGGATGCGTGTTGAAAAATGTTTTTAAAGAGGCTGAGGATTAAAGCCTTTCACATTCAGAAAACGCCAAAGGAGTAGGATTTGGGTGAAACCACACTTGCTGAGATTTGCAAAAGTTACGTATAATCTAAAAAGAGAGTAATGTTTTAAAATAACTGATTTAATTTAGTTAGAATTTCTTAAAAATTTTGCCTTGTGTCGTAAAGCTTTACACTGTTAACATCACTGCCAACAACAACAAAGAAGGAAACACAAGACTATTTTAAATAGTACATATGAAAAGTTACAGTACACTGTAAAAAATGACTGTGATTTTAATGGTAAAAAACGGTGAAAACGCTAAAGTACAAACCTGCTAAATCACTAACTGTAAAATTTACAGGAAAAATGTAAACTGACGTTGCCAGAATTCTCTGCGTTGCTTTTGGTGGTTATCAGTGTATTACAAATGTACAAAACAGATTTCAGTACTTCAGTAGGTTGGTATATTAACATTATATCAGTTAATGAAATTACAGTATTTAGCTGTAAATTTAATGTAAAACCGTAAAACCTAAAATGTTGTTACCGTATTTTTTACAGTAGAATTTGGCAATCACAGCTGCAGTTTTTTATCATAAATATTACATAATTTTTTTAACAGTGTAAATAAGCTTGTGTTTTCTCTAGCCTACACAGTTTGATGTGGACAGACGATGTGAGTGAGCTGTTGTCATGTGGTGCGAGTTTGAGTCTTTCTGACATACGGCACAATAGCGCTTCAGGCAACCTGTGCTTCAATGCTTGCTCAAGGCCCTTTCCTGATCTTGTTCCCTTCTCCCACTCCTTCCTTTCGGTTCTAGCAAAAAGGCCAAAAATATAACTTCAGAAATGGTGTGAGTTTAGGGCTGGACTATCTTGTTCTCATAAGTGAGGGTATGGTTAAGTGTTTGGAAAACTTGTTCGATTTTATTTATTTATTTATTTTTGTTTTGTGTCTCTAGTGATGCAGAAACAACACACTTCAAATTTTACAGATAAATAAAATAATTACAGTGAATGAAACTGAAAAAAAAGAAAAGAAAAAAAATACTTTTTAGATTTTTAAATGAAAAGTAGGTGAAGTTTTGATAATAAAGTTCACTTTTAAATGAAATACCTATAAACATATTGCCAAAAGTGGGATTTTTTTCAGAAACACTAGATGATAGTGACATTGATTTATTAATTTTTAAAATTTAAATTTTTATTCAATTTTTTTATTAATTTTGAAAGAAATACATATAGACATAATATTAAAAACACAACATATTATTTTTTTAAGAAACACTGGATGATATTGACAATCAATGTTTAAAATATAAATTTTCATTGAATTATTATTATTTTTATTAATTTTGAGTGAAAAATCTAAACACATATAATATTAAAACCAATCAACATATTCTTTATATTGTTATGTTTTCGAAGTCTCGTCTGCTAATGAAGGCTGAATTTATTGAATCAAAAATACAGTAAAACAGTAATATTGTGAAATATTATTATAATTTAACATTTCTCATTCTTTTAAGTGGATATATGTAAACATTTATTTATTTCTGTAATCAAAGATTCATTTTTAGCATCATTACTCTTATCTTCCGTGACATGATTTTTATAACTAAGTTATATGATTGAAAAAATAAAATAAAATAATAATAAAAAATAAAATTTCTGAATTTCTGAAATGCAAATCTGTAAATTCCCTTCCTCTCATTTCAGTTTGACTTCCTGTAGTGCTATTTCAAATTCACAAAGCTAAAGTTATGAATTATGCTGTATGTACTCACTTTGTAATTTAGTATGTAACACAATGCATGTTTGTACAGTCATAGAGCTGGAGGTGAGTGAGCTGGGTGTTGATCAGATCCTATCAAGAACAATGAGCGGGACGTCCCATGGGACGGGCCAAATGAAGAGGGTCATCAGTCCTCAGATAGTTACCGCTGTCAGGGGTCAGTGGGGGGGGGGGGGGCAGCAATTAAACAGCAGCTTTATGAGTGATGACCTACTTGTGCGAGAGGCGTGAGTTCTGCCAAACCTGTGTTTCTGAGACACTGACAGACCGATTCCTGGAACAAAACAACACAAAGCAGTGTGCAATAAAAGTACAAAAGAAACATCCAGAAAGAGGTTTCTCAACATGCACGAAAAATCTTCTATGAGTTCTACCATTGTTTCTATTAGGCGCACTCATTAAATGTAATAAAAGTAAATCAACTTTGACATTATTCATGGATCATTAAGCCACAATTACAACAGCATTAAAAATTAGTTGGCAATATTAATCTATACAGTCCTTAATGATAATTCATCTCAACATTAATGATGTCCATTGTGGTGTATAATGGCATAGAAATGTTTTGATGCCAGTGACACCCCACTGTGATGATCCCAAAGGAAACGCTTTCTTAAATATAAAGACATCTATATATTTTCATCAGTGAAAACCCATTTAAACTGTAAGGAAATGTTAAAGGGCTAGTTGACTAAAAAATGAAAATTCATAAATTTGAATGTATTATGTAACCTAAATAAATAAAATGCTCATAATGGCACGTCATTAACAACACCAAGATCATAGTTTAAATTCTCAAGAGAATGCATAGATATATCAATGTAAAAAGAAATGTATTATTAATACATACCCACAAAAATAAACATTTAATTTTTACTTGTTCTATAAAGATAAAAGTAAGATTCTAAGAGAACTGAATGTGCAGTCTTTGTCATTGAGATTATAATTGTTTTGTTGGTTATTTTATTTGAATCTTTTTACAATCAAAACCTAAACTTTCCTTTTTTTTTAAAAAAAAGTTGTTCTACTAGACTCCAGGAAGTTCCAGGGCTGACATTACTTTTAATAACCATAATAAAACCAACGTGACTGAATTTAGTCAGAACAGACATTTCTAATCTAACAAAGAAAGTGACACACTTAAACATTCATAATCCAGCGTAACGCCCACGATGTCCACAAATGGGACGGACAGGAAGCAGGAAAGGTGACGCCAACAACGGAGCGATTACTGGCTCACATCTCCATATTACTCATTAATCCGGAGGACTTTTCAGAACAAATACAGGCAGATTTATGAGGATAACAGCTCTGTTGTCATGATGTTTTCCCCCCACTCTAAAGTGATCTGTAATCCTCACTATTTACAACAGTCTTATTAAACAACCATACCAGATGTGTTCTGGCTCACAGGGAATCAGGTCAGACATTCAGCAGGTAGTAATCCCTCGCTCTCTCGCTCGCTCGCTCTCTGCGTTAAATGAGCTTGTTTTGAGTCGAGACCCATCTCAGAAACCCTTGTGTCCTAAAACACTGTCCTTACAAAGCAAAACACCTTTCCACCTATTTAAGACGTCACATAAATAATAATACGTCACATACTAATGGGCTCTTATTATATTCCGTTGTACGTCTAATGATGACTTGCCACTGAAATGCACTATTAGGAGAGCTAATGTGCTTAAATGTTTTATTTTAACATTATCTGTTAAATGCATGTTAAATAATCTATGTCTATGTCAGGGATTGTCAAATTGGAGGATTCAGTTTTAGGGAATCCTCAAAATATTTGAGAGTTGTTATTATGCAGTTTTTAGGGCTGTCAAAAAATTGTGTGGGATGACATTTATTGTGAAAAACAAAATGTATTGCTTTAGAAAAATAAAGTGCATGTAATAGTGTATAGAAAAAGCTCAAGTTAATATTTTGCAGATAATATTTTAATAATTTATTTTGGTTTAAGTGCAGTAATAAAATAAAAGACAAATATTTAATTTCACTTGCATGTTGTGCTTGCCAATTTCAGCATTAAAGTTGTTTCAATATAAATCTTAATAAAAAAAAAAAATATATATATATATTTTTTAGTGTATTTCCAAAAAAAAAGGGATGTCCACAATTAATCAATAAAATAAAAGTTTGTTTAGAGGAAAACACACAGAATTATTCAGTGCAAATGGCACTCTCAATATCACATTGACTAGATTTTTAGATCCATATAAAAACAACTTTTAAAGTTACATTTGTTTCAACACCAAATGTTTTTCAGAGAATGAACTTTTATGAGAAATTAGGTTTTATTAGCATTAGTGATGTATAATGCAATGTTCTTTTTAATAAAATGTCAGCGGACATGTATGGAGAATACAGTATTTATGCTTCAAGAGTCGTGACTCTGATAAAACACATACAACTGAATAGCAGAACTGCTCCAGTTAGGTTTGCAGGTCAATATAGTTATTTATCCAGCCTTAAATCGTCTGACAGCACAAACTAAGCATCTTCAGCGCTGAATTAAAATGCCTGTCTCCACTGCTAATCTGGCTTTCAACTTAAGAGGGTTTTGTGCTTCACAGGATGAGTAAAGTGATTAACTCAACTAGGAATACAGGTGCTGCACAGAAGAGCTTGTCTATCACCGGCATTGGGACGATTAACTGGGGTTAAACCATTAGCACACAGTCTGTCCCAAAACCTGCAGAGAGGACTTCAGATGAGCCCAGAAAAAACCATGCAGACTTATGCAACCTTTTTAGTGATAAATTAGACACACTGTGTTATTTTACAACCAGAATGCATGTAATACAGAAGCTTCTTGATTTCAGCACCAGCCAAAGCAGAAGCAGGAACAGAGACAGCAGTCTGCTCTAAAACTGAAACACAAAAGCACTTGATCCAATAATCTGCCTCACACCTCTCACTCCAGCTTACAGCAAACACATTCACAGTCTGTTGGTGCTCACACGCAGACTATATATATATACTCTATATAATATATACTCTATATATATATACTCTACTCTATGTATTGATATAGATAATATTTTTACACAGAAATTGCTAGTAAATATTAGAAATACAGGTGCTTCTCAATAAATTAGAATGTCGTAGAAAAGTTAATTTATTTCAGTAATTCAACTCAAATTGTGAAACTCGTGTATAAAATAAATTCAATGCACACAGACTGAAGTAGTTTAAGTGTTTGGTTCTTTTAATTGTGATGATTTTGGCTCACATTTAACAAAAAAATCTCAGGAAATTAGAATGCTTAAAAAAATGTAGTGACTTGTTGTCCTTATGTTCATTTCCTGTACATGCACTCAATACTTGGTAGGGGCTCCTTTTGCTTCAATCACTCCCTCAGTTTGGCATGGCATGGAGGTGATCAGTTTGTGGCACTGTTGAGGTGGTCTGGAAGCCCAGGTTTCTTTGATAGTGGTCTTCAGCTCATCTGCATTGTTTGGTCTCTTGTTTCTCATCTTCCTCTTGACAATAGCTCATAGATTCTCTCTGGGGTTCAGGTCTGGCCAGTCAAGCACACCAACACCATGGTCATTTAACCAATACAATACAAACCTTGCTCTCATCTGAAACGAGGACTTTGGACCACTGAGCAACAGTCCAGTTCTTCTTCTCCTTAGCCCAGGTAAAACGCCTCTGACGTTGTCTGTGGTTCAACAGATTTCTTGACACGTCTGTGGTTGTGCATCTTTTTCTTCCACACTTTTTCCTTCTACTCAACTTTCTGTTAACATGCTTGGATACAGCACTCTGTGAACAGCCAGCTTCTTTGGCAATGAATGTTTGTGTCTTACCCTCTTTGTGAAGAGTGTCAATGATTGTCTTCTGGACGACTGTCAGATCAGCAGTCTTCCTCATGATTGTGTAGCACAGTGAACCAAACTGAGAGACCAATTGCCATGTCACCATATTCAAATTTGTTACATTTTTGTTTGGTTTTTGTTAAATGTGCGCCAAAATCATCACAATTAAACAAACCAAAGACTTAAACTTCTTCAGTCTGTGTGCATTGAATTTATTTAATACACAAGTTTCACAATTTGAGTTGAATTACTGAAATACGTAAATGAACTTTTCCACAACATTCAATTTATTGAGATGCACCTGTAATTACCAAGAATTGATAAGAAACTTATTAAATAAAAAAAAAATGTTAAGTGGGAAGACTTGTACTGTGCTCTTTAAATATGAATACATATTAATATATTAATTATACCTTGATCATTCATGTCATTTAAGTGTTTATACTATTATCTTAGTTTATTAACAAATTTTAACAGATGCAACTTTTACATTTATAAATGTAGTAAATGTTGAAATTAACAATCTAACAATGGACAACTACTTCTACAGCATTTATTAAACTTATATGTTACAAAGTGTTACCATTTAATATAAATTCAAACGGTTGCTTCAATGGCTGTCTTTAGATTTCTACACAAAGGCCATAGAATTGCACATAGAGACTAGCTTACACATGGTATGCAAATGGTATTAAGACTCTCACATGTTATGTCTTTCTATCTTATGAGACCAGTTTTAAATATGCAAATTCGCTGGTTAACGAATGCCGAAAAGCGACCAGCTGGATACAAACTAATGCAAATATATGGTAACTATCATAAAGATTTGGGTCAGACTTGCATGAGATTTGGTCAAACCGTGTGATTGCTATTGTTCGTGTACTCACAGCTTTAACAGCATAAAGTGCTGTAGTAATACCTAATGTGACTTTTACTTATGGCTTATTAGGTGACTATTAAGTCATCCAGAATATGTTTTTTGCTAATAATAATTTTGTTTTCCACAGAAGAAGTTAATTAATACCAGTCTGGAATGACCTTAAAGTTTGTAAACAATGACATGATTTCCATTTTTGGGTGAACTATCGCTTTAAGGTCTTTCTTGCGGCAGTGCAGAAGGACTGCAGGGGACCACAGGATGTTTTCAGTAATGTATGACATGAGAGCTTTGATATCTGAAATATTAATACCCGAGCACAAGCCGGCGCTCATCATTAAGCACACGCGTCACCAAGCTGTCGGTTTGTTTTTAGCAGCTTTTCCATAGTGCATGTTGCCCAGTTAGAGCTGCCAATTCATTGGTTAATTCATGAAGCGCTTGTCTTTACTTCAGCCGCAGTGATTTCCCTAGAATGACTTTGAGAAGAAAGTTTGAAAGTAGAAAAAAAGCGAAGCCGTGATGTTTTAGATGCAAAGCTATTGTCATTATATTTTCATTTCGTTACACAAAGCTCATTGTGACATCATCAAACTGTGGATCGCCGTGCTTCGTTTTCCTCATCCGTGTCACATACAACATTAATCCTTGATGAATAATAGACTGTCAAGTGCCAAGCGAGCGTCTGAATGTGGAAAGGCGCTATTCTAATGGTATTTCAGGCTGCCCTCTGTGCAATTATGGCAGGCCGCTCCATCCTTCAAAAGATTGAAAGGTTTCGTCTGCAACTTTATCTTACTGCCTCTCGATGCAAACAACAGCATATATCTCTTGGAAAACAACCTGGGATACAGATTTTTGTTGGGCGTGCGTTGCCTGCACACAGCAGAAAATGAAAGCCAGCCAGCAAGCAAAGCAATTATTTCTTATTTGAACATTTCAAGAACGTCGCGAGCCAGGTATGGCTCAGCACGCTTAATAAAGCTCTGCTGCTCGTTATACTTTCATGAAAACAGTGTTTTCTAGCCTGAAGGAAATAAATCAGTCTTGCTGCTCACTGGCCCTGACCCAGGGGTCACATTTTTATAGATGGCTACTTCATCATCCAGCAATCCGTTCTTGGACTGCACATAGAAGACGTGCAATTGCTTGGACTGACTAGAGCGACCTTGTTCTCTGATCCTCGAAAACAAGTTAAATTGATAAAACAAACAGGTAAATCCTTCCAGATATACTACCATGCAACTTACCAATTCATTCAGGTGAAAAGCCATGATTTAAAGAGTGCTCCATTTTTTGGTTAATTTTAAAATGTCTTTTAGTTTTCTATATTTAATAATAAAAGTAATGCTCTAATAAAAAATGCCACTTTTTAAATGATAGCTTGACACCTGAATGCATTTAGAAAAATACGCTCACAGAAAAAATATTTTTTATCATGCAATCTCATTATTGTTTACTAGATATGATGATTATACAGACAAAAGAGGTGGAGAGACTAATGCGATTATTATATTTGTGTTGCATTGCATTATATTTACACTATGTCATGCATTATCATTTTGTATTATTATATTAGTATAGATTTGAAGAAAACACTACAGATTTTGGAGAATGGCTAAGTATGGCTCTTTTAAAGAGAGGGCACGTTTAACCTTTTGACCCTGGTCACATCTGCACTCGGAAGATGGGAGAGATAAATCACAACATAAACCAGACAAATCACCACAAAATGGCCATGTAATGCATTTACCCTGATGCTGTCATGATGCAAAAAGATCATTAAGCGTAATGCAATAAATATCAGAACTGTAAAGCTTTGAAACGTTTACTTGAAGTCTGCATTTGCAGGTAACAAAATCACAGTTACATCTCCCCTGTCCAGCATTTTGTCTGTCATCTGGTCCCTTTACATTAATGATAGTGTCTTTAATATAATAGCCATATGTAATGTATGTAACGTTTCTGCAGATGCTTTCTAACGGAGAGCGTAAACACTGTCCTCATGTGCCTGTGTGAAGTAATGTGATCCCCAGCTTTACTGTGCTGATCTGATCACTGGACTACATGCCAAACCAATTAAGAGATCAAGAACACCCGCCTGACATCTTGAAGCGGTTACAAAAGATGGTTGTATTGCTAGGAACTGGTCGAGGGTCACAGAGGGAGGACTTTGCTCTGCTGGAGGTCTGAGGAGGTTTTGATGTTTGATAGCCTTGCATGCAAATCCAAATCTAATCCAAATATTATCTTATGAAGCCATATGGTAACTAAATTTAAGTCATTATTCAAGATGGGTCAATGGAGCTTCCATATTGGACTGAACAGCACTTTAAGTCTTTAAAAAGAAAATTGCCAAAAATTGGATCAGTGCATGTATTATTTACCATATTTGGGGTATAGATGTGCAATTTGACCTTTCAGATTTAGAATAGAGCCAGATATGTGTTAAAGCCCAGAATTTGGGCTTAACTGAATAATGAATATAGGTCACCCCTGAAAAGTTAAACAAGTTTAACCCAAACATCCCAGATATATGTTTCACATTCCAATTACCATACAAAAACTAGTTTATCATTACCAGGTTATCAGACTAAACTGACTAACATTTGTCTAGTTATTGTAAGATGTAGTAGCAATCTACTGGAACAACATAGAAGGTCCATTCACTGACAATTGTTTGAAAGATCTGGCTAATTACATTGTTTTGGAAAGAAAAACTACTGTATAAAGGGCAAACTAGAGGACTGCCATAAACAATGGGATCTGTTTTGTTTCTGGAAAATAACCAAATTTTGGCCCAGGCAATAAATACCCCTCACTCTACTGATTGGTGTGTATATGTGTTGCAATTATGTATTTGAAAATATGTGGATATCTTGGCCTTGCCTTAAACTTTTTTTGGATGCTTTGGGAGGTGGGGAGTAAAAAAAAAAAAAATCATGTTATCTTCCATGTCTTTTTTCCCAATAAAAATATGTAAAATAAAAAATAAAATAATAAATAAAATAAAAAAATAAAGGGAAGACAAGAATGTAAAAAACCCCCCCAATATATCAATTGCTAACTATGTCTAATATAAATTTTCTGTACACAACTGGTCATATTTTTATTGTGAAGTTCTTTATTTTGCCACACTGTAAAAAAAAATACCGTAAAAAAACCCGTAAAATTCCGGCAGCTGGGTGCCTGAAAATTACCGTTAAATAACGTGCACAATAAGTAACAGTAATTTTCCGTAATTCAAAAATACAGTTTTTTGCTGTAATTTTACGTGAGATCTTCTGTATTTTCTTCAGCTTTTAATGTTTAATAAGATGTTTTACATAAATATTGTGGAAAGTTAAGAAGAAAAAACATTAAATTATCATAAAGTTTGAACACTGCTTTAATTCAAATAATCAGCCGTAAGTGCGAAAATGTGTTTTAATAATTTATTGACCAATCTGCAAGAATATACAAATAGTTCTCGTATTTCATTTGAATTTCCGCGTATCAAAACATGTTCACAGGACTCTGTCAGTTCGGGGCAAGTTGTCACATTTTAATGACAACAATATGTTATAAATGAATACTGCTAATAAAGTGTATTTATTGGGTAAATAATAAGAGTATTCCATATTTTTGTTTGTCACCTTGTTGTTTTGCTATTTAAAGCCTGTAATCAGGTTTCAATGTGAGAAATTACCCTGTTTAATATGGTGACAAGCGTTGTGTTCTGAACAATAATAAATCAATATGAAAACAAATCAACTAATTCAATAGTTTTACAATTGTCAATACCTTTTTGTATTCAAGAATAGATTAGAATATATATCCTGTACAGAAACTTTGTTTCAGAAATAAAATGTGTACTGGAGTAAAAAAGTGTGAAAACTGTACTGTTTTAAGATATATTGAAATATGCACATAACTGAGTGTGAGTTGGGAACTGCACCGAATGTGGGCTACATTTTATGCTTTTTTTTACGTTCTCTGTTTATACTTTTCTGGGGTAAATAACCCTACTATTATTATAAGGAGTGCAAATATTAATGCACATCACTGATAGAAAAATAATGCATGCCATATTTCACCCCATGTTCATCTGATGTATTAGCAGAGCAGCATTAAACCCGCCTTCAGCCCTCACCCTCCAATCACGCTCAGCACAAGCGCTGCGCGCACTTTCATGAATGAATGAGAGCGGCTTCAGGACAGCAATCCTCCAGAGACAGTCACATCCTCGCTCTCCTGCACGGATATTACAACCTCTGTTTCTGCAGTCCGCGCAAAGCATGGCAGTACGAGTCCCCTCGATCTCCCTCTGACATGATGACGCTCCACAAAGAGGATTTTGTTGAGGAATGCCGCTCCGCGAAGCGCTCGGAATGGGACGCGCTCGCTGTCATTCGCGCGTCTGGCTTCCAGCTGGTCAAAGTGAAGCGAATAAAGTCCTGAAGAGAATGGCCGTCTACAGAGCGTCCTCAAAGGGATGGCAACTTTTAGCAACTCGCCCCTGGATCTCCGGAGACTCTTGCAAAAACTAGTCATCATGTTTTCCTTCAGCATCATCTGCGTCTCGATCCTCTACGTTCTGCTGGGATGCTGCGAGCCGGACTTAGTGGACAGTTCGCAGAACTCCCCTCTGGGATGGTACAATAAGACCGTGCTGAGAGAGACATTGACGGCTCCTCGCTATGTAGCTGATGATATCGTGGATGGAAACAGCTCAGGGAAGGACTGGACCGCGAGCCGACGCCTCCCAGACGCGCTCATCATCGGAGTAAAGAAGGGAGGCACGCGCGCGCTCCTGGAGTTCCTGAGGCTTCATCCGGACGTCCGCGCGCTCGGCTCCGAGCCACACTTC
Source organism: Carassius gibelio (assembly GCF_023724105.1). NCBI lineage: Eukaryota > Metazoa > Chordata > Actinopteri > Cypriniformes > Cyprinidae > Carassius > Carassius gibelio. Next base: position 20,103,865 of record NC_068407.1, on the reverse strand, counting down.
TTTGACAGGCACTACATGCGCGGACTCGGCTGGTACAGGTAATAATGACACAGAAACGTGCATCGCATGCATAATGATCGGAAATGCAATATTATATTGCTTTAAAATACCTTTAAGTAAAATTAAACATTGCATTCGGACTTATAGCATATGCTATCTCATTGTGTGTACCCCAAAATGAAAATTAGCTGGTGTTATTTAAATAAGCAAAGTTTAGTGATTGACACTTAAAGGGCAAGTGCACCCAATATTAAAATTCTGTATTGAACTATGTTCATAAGTTGGTACCGATATCATCTCGGGTGTCCCGAGTTCGAGTCCCGGCTTTCGACATTTTCCTGATCACACCCCCTCTCCAACTATGCTTCCTGTCAACTAACTGTCCTATTAAAACAAAAGGAAAAAATAAATATTCAAAAAACTACTTATCCTAATGTCACTATGGAACACACCAATCTTGGGTTTCGAACAACATTTCCTTTAAAGGCCAAAAACTTTATTTTTTGTATATATTTTATTTTGTATACAGTAGAATTAAGTCACTAAGAAAGTTGTGAAATTACAGAATGTTGAAATATTTTTAAATCAATCAATCAATGAAAACATTACATACCACTAAGAAAGAAACAACATCATAATAACAATGGCTCCAAGAGTAAAATAAATCAGTGCCTAGTCAAAGTGAAATGCAACTGCATTATTCATGCACTGCATTTCCTTGGACAGTGGGCATCATAATATTGCAACCGCTACAGTAAAACTAACCAGCCAAGAATACAACACAAAGTTACACATTTTATTTACAGTGTACTTCGACTTTCCTAAACAGTTTCTTTAGGAAAGCTTGTGTTGTAGCACATTTCTTTATATTATTATGTAATATGTTAGCATGCACTCTTACATCTGCACAAGTTAATGCTATTGTCCAAATTGTGACCTCAATGCAATCTTCTCCCAAAAGTGTATTATTTGACGAGGCTTGGTATCAGTACAACACTAGGTCATATTATGATATTCGTAAAGGTTTGCGTGAGAAATATAATGCCATCTGGCAATTGCAATCCACTGAATTGGGGCTGGATAGTTGGCAGTGTTAATCATCTCTGGAGCTGTTGCCAGATGTTCCTGTATATTGAGAACACACTGCTGCATGTGAAATGTGTCTTGAAACATCTAAAAGTGTCTGACAAATTTGGCGGATAGGGAATTAAGTCTGCAGTTGTTGGAAATGAGGCCTTGCGCTCTTAGGCATCGTGTCAATCTGATATTTATTTGCTTGTCTAGAAAACAGAGTGGCAGGTTGATCAACAAGTCCAATGGATATTCTGTCTGTATCTTCAATAAAGTCTCGCTCTCAATTTTATGGTTTTCCACGCTGCCTTCGAGCTGTTCGGAGAGTTGACAAAACTCAATTACTTACCTCTTAAGCAGCTGATTGATTGCTTTGTCAATTCAAAATCGGCTCACATTAAACAGCCTGAAAATGCTTTTGAAACACTTCCACGGTTGTTGTTTGCCTGTAAGCATATTGCTTTGATATTCCTTTGTGTTCTGCACATAAATCCCCAGTGTTCTGCTCAGAGGAACGAGCCGAGAGCGAGCAGATTGTCATCTTCCCAGGACCAGATGGACCTCACAGCATGATCGGCCACTTGACATTATTGTGAGACCTGTCAATTGATCTTTAACCTGAGTCACATTTTCCACCAAACATAATGATCTGCGCCAGGGACTTCATATGGTCAGAGGAGCCACAGACAAGCGGCCAAACGCAGATCCTGGAATCCGTCCACGCTGACTTATTCAGGTCTAATGGAATGGACCGGTCATTAATCTTGTTATCAAGCGTAGATTAAATCTGTAGGTGTAGGTGGGGGTGGGATGCTGGTTTTGCAATCTCAATTCAGATCTTTTCCAAAAGAGAATAAATGCACGGATAAGATCTGGAACAAGGCAGAGGTGATAGATGGAGTTTTGTCCTTATAGTGTTTCTACGATTGATTGCCGCCAATGTTTGACCTTCACGCTAGAATTAAACCCGTTAGATTCAGTTACAATTAGCAAGAGGTTTTATTCTGCTGAGACTCCCGAGTTCAAGTTTCAAACGCCAATACTGTCACATTCCTTTAAAGAAATCTATTTGCTGTAAGTCACCCTCAATAGTGCACGAGAAGGAGGGCGAACGCCAACAATATGTGAGAGCTTCGAAACACACATCTCCAGTTTTTGAAGTCTGAAAAGCATCAATATATTGATTCAGAGGTACTAGAGGGACAGGCGAGACAAAACCGAAAATCTCAAGACTGATTTCCTGGAAGCATCCGGTAAAATAAACATTGTGTTTTCTTCCGTCCTTCTTGAATGCACGTTCACTGTGATAATAGTGCTGCGTCACGCGTTGTAATTTGGTTTGGCTGGTGTTGCATCTGATGTAATCACGTTATGGGAATTCATTTGCAATTCATGGAGCGGTTATTAAAATATCCATCTAAATTCATACCCTTGTATGCAAAGCCACACCTTGATTTTGGCATGAAGGTTTGATTTAGTTAACGTGCATATGTTTACACACCAAAAAACGTAATTAGTTTGAGTATCCTTGGTTTCGTAATGCAGAAATGAGACATGCCTTTATAGCAGTTCATAGGCTTGTCCCGAGACGAGCTTTTTTGAGGCCATTCATTATTAATGCACTGTCTATATGAGCAGTGCATCTACTTCACAAGGACATAGACTCATCAAAATACCAATGCTGAATAGGACGGTGATATTAATAGAGGAATACAAGAGCTTTTACAAATGAAAATTATGAGATTTCGCAACTTCCAGATGCTTTTCGCACAAACAGAACAACATCATGATTCGTAGAACAGGAGCCAGATCGGATTGATAGTTATTATATATAATACTACATGAAATAGATGCCTGATGGCATCATGTGGGAGTCTGGTGTGAAATGTTTGTGTATATGTGTTTATTTTGGCTAGTTGTCTGTATTGGCGTGAGTAAACTGTAGTTTATGGAATCAACATAAGGCTAGATGGTCAAATGGTAATTCAGCTCTCATTAGGTGTCTCAGGGGACTGGGAATGGGAATCTGGCGTCTGAGCCCCTTGATGATGGATGTTTCTGGGAAGTGGACAGGGCACAGTTACAACTGACTGGCTCTTTAATGGCCTCTATATGCAAAGAAACGGATGGTTGGGTTCAAACACACACACACACACACACACTTCCTAATCCCCATTGTCTTACTGCAAGTCCATATCCCATTTTGCTTTGCAGAATTTCATTTAAAAAAAAAATGTTTAATTAAATTGAAAAATTTTTTATGATTTACCTAATTTTAGCACTTCAATATGCTTAATTTTCACAAGTGTCAGCAGTGAAAATTGAGTTAAAGTAAATGCACAAAAAATGTACAGTTCTTGCATTTCAAATGTACAGTTCTTTTTTTTGGAGTTAGTTTTTTATTGGTAATGTACTGTATGAGTCAAATTCCAACTATTATACACTATGAACAAAGATTATAAAGGATATTACACAATAATCCAGTTTGTTTGGTTTACTTTGAAATGTCATGTTGAATTTACTGTTACTCGGCATTCCTTTGTTGAAATTTACTAGAAATGTCTGACCAATTTTCCTATGTATAAGCACATTTGACCATATTTCCCAATTATATATACATACACACACACACTACCATTTTTCAAATCTTCTGCACAAAAAGGTTACATTTATTTGATCAAAAATACAGTAAAACACTAATATTGTGTAAAATTTTTACAATTTAAAAAATAGTCCCTTTCTTCATCAATATACAGTATTTTCAAAAGTTCAGTCCATTTTATTAATTTTTTTTTAAATACTTCAGAATGATTTTGTAATGTTTTTAAAAGTCTCTTTTGCTCACCAAGGCTGAATTTATTTGATAAAAAATTGTGTAATATTATTACTCTACATAATAGCTGTTTTGTATGTGAATATGTTAAAATATAATTTATCGCTGTGATCAAATCTGAATTTTCAGCATCATTACTCCAGTCTTCATTGTCGCAACATCCTTCATAAATCATTCAAATATGCTGATATGCCTCTCTTTTTTTTTGTTTGTTGCTAAAATGTTAAAACAAAGACATTCAAGTCAATTCCATTCTTTAAATTGTAATAATGCACCTGTCCATGAGCGCCCAGGTGTGCCAGAGCTGTTTATTTTGTAAGTCAGCATTTCTAAAAATGAAAAACGAAGGCTTCATCATCCCATTAAACAGATTCATTGGAATGAAAAAAATTCCTATTACATCCATTGCTGTAGTTGATGCCTGGACAGAAGACGGGGTAATTGCCTCACATCTGTTTGTGCACAGCAAGCTGCTGATGAGGCCATAGAGTGGCCCATCTACAAACTCCACCTGCCACCCGCAGCAGCTGAGGCCCACATTACCATACCCCCATCATGATCAATACCCACGGCACCATTTGGTTTATTCAGGATACCTCAGAGAGGCCCAGCCAATGCAGCCTCAATTAGAGGAGACCTATCCACCGGCTCCTGTGGGCTGCTGGGATTGGACGACGCAGAGCGATGTGCCAAACAATGAAGCCGCACAATCCATACTGCTTAGATTGATCCTCGTGTCCTGTGAACATCTAACTAACAAAGACTTACCTGTTCTGAATCAGACCTGGCTTTGTGTTGGATTCTGTTAAATTGATTACATTCTTCAGAATATCATGCTAGCAAATTATAAAGCCAATTCAAGCATTAGCCCAGATTACAAAAAGGCAATATATATATATATTCTTTTACTAAAAGCAAATTCTCACAAGCAAGCATACATTCAGTATAAACTGAATCATTGAATTCATCTCACAGGCTAATCTGATTCTGATCAGGATCTTTGTTCTTGTCTCACTTAATTTAAAGCAAATAAGAATCTACTGAATTGTGTATACACTATATAGTGACCACAATAAAAAAGTAAAAATCTAGTAAAGCATCAGAAATATATCTATTTATTCCTATTCAAAAAGTCATAATAATAAATGTTTCTTTTGAAAGTAAAAATTTCAAACACTCACATGTCATTAAAGGTCAAATTATATTTTATTTTATGTGGCTTCAACACATCATATCCTGTTGATAAAATGTTTTTTTTTTTTTTTATATCTACTATGCAGTGAAGCAGCTTCTTCTTTTTTTTCTTTCAAAGAATAAATAATAAAATACATCCACTTAAAAAAAATTTCATTCAAAGAATATCATTTTTTAAAGAGCCTTTTTATTTAATTATGGTGTTATTTTTTCACTTTATGCTCCCAAAGATATCAAAATAATTATTTCAGAAATCAGGAACATGCATATTAGCAGAAGTGCATTTAAGTCACTGTATACATGAATAGCTTTTTTTAAAACTATATTTTATTTATACAATAAAATATTCTTGTATATTAAATTATAATATGGTTTTGTTGGATAAGTTAATAGAGTGAAAAATAAGCATTGACCCATATTCCAATACTGCGTTCATTCCTCTGTGTCCTGTAATGTTCAGTGGTCGGTGGACATCAGAAATCCTTGCATTAGCTGGAGGACAGACTCTCAGCAGCACATGCACATGCGGTCACAGCGCTTGAAGCAAGTGAATAATTAATGGCGGGATCTAATAGACTTGCTGGCCCCATAATAGGCATAGGTAAACAGGGAAGTCTTTAGGCTAAGTGCTTTCTCAGATGAAGTCATTGGTAATGCAGGGAGGTCTGGGGATTGGCATGGCTGATGTGTTGTTGTATTGATAGGAGCTTGCATTGCAGGGACGGATGGCACAGGGATGTGAGTCTGTCCCCTTGCTAGAGGACACGAGAGGCATCATATGGTCCATCCTCAGTGACCCATCTGAACACAGCATGACGGACAGTACGTCTTTGTCATCTCTTTGATCAAATGCAATCTGGGTCTGAACCGCTGAGCCTCATACATTTAAAAACTGTCCTTGATTGTGTAGTTTGAAAGAGTTTGGAATTCTGGCTTTTTTAAAGGTTTACATGTAATGCTAGTTAAAGCCTTGTTGTAAATATCATATTTTATGTATAAAACTATAACTATATAATACATCGTTTTTCATGACCATTTTCATTTTATGAATGGTGATGTCCATCAGTTTTAAGCCCAATAGTTAACCAAAAAATAAAAACTCACTCACCTTTTGGACAAATGTAGCAATGCATTAGTTGCTCACCAATGGATGCTCTGCAGTGAATGGGTGCCGTCAGAATGAGAGTCCAAACAGCTGATAAAAACATCACAATAATCCACACCACTCCAGTCCATCAGTTAACATCTTAAGAAGTGAAAAGCTGTGTGTTTATAAAAAAACAAAGCATTTTTAACTAAAACAAGTTCATAGTAACACTTCCTCCAGTGAAAAAATCATCTGGTCTGAATCAGGAGAGAAACATGCACAAATGAAACACTGTTTACAAGCCACAAAAAGTCCAAAACAGCTATGTGGGTGGATTTTGATGTGAGAGGACAACAGGAGATGGACTTTTATTATGTCATTATGGATTATAGACTTGTATTTTAGCAAAGGTTTAAAGTTAAACATTAATGATGGATTGCACGAGGATGAGTACATTTCCAGTGTGATCTGTCCCTTTAAGAAACAACCCCTGTGTACTGTATTTCATTGGCCGCACCCCACAGGAAGTTGAACTGGAATGACATGAAATTTACAATTCAGAAAACAAGTTATGCCTTCTGTTTATTAAATTCTAAAGAACTACAGATCATTTCTATAGATGACAGATTTGGCCTATTAACCTTAAAAACATTTTACATTTTTCTCAAAATTTATTTCAAGGCTTTGTCAAGCCTTCAAACAAAGTTTTTCTTGACAAAATTGCCATTACAGTTAAAGATGACCCTTATTAGAGTTATATTTCTTTTATTTCTGATCATAATAGACATCATTGACATGTAAATATGGATGGTTTTGCATGCATTTATCAACTTTGATGTCACCAAATCACAGAAGTTCAGAAAGAGTCTTTTTTTGTAGTTTAGTTTCAATAAATTGGCTTTGAGTTCTGAAAGCTCTGTGGTTCATCAATCGTTTTTATCTTCTGATAAGAACTTGATTCCTTGTAACATAATGGCTTTCATTACCACAGAAGTGATTTGTGTTATCGGAGCACATACTTCATTATTCACTTTGTCTTGTGTTTGACTGCTGCTCTGTTCTGGCATTTCTCACTCAGTTTTTGTTGTCTATTTGACTTCTCAGAGCTTGATAGATTTGGACTTGGACTCCCTTAAATAGACATTAGTTGTGGTCATGTTGCAAAGGCAGGTGGGGTGCAGGTGGACCATTAAAGCTTTCGCCTGTGAGCCACTTAAAACAAATGAGACCCATCTGCCAACGCTAAGAAAGACATGCACACATTCCATTTGTTTTCCGGTGTATGTTGGTAACCCGCTGTGATTGATGCACATCTGCATGATAAGCAGCATTACTGATGCACATTCAGAGCCGGCTGACTTCTCATTTACAGCCAATAAGAGGAACAGTGAAGCGTGTGTCCCGGGCTGATGTGCTCCAGGACAGAGCGCCGGGCCGCTGGGGGCGTGATGTGATTTAGATGATCAATACTGGGCTGGCAGTCGCGATCCAGCTCTTAAGTAAAACAGATGTGTGGAAACACAAGATTGATGGTGGTAGGGAAAGAAAGTACGTTTCTAAAGTAAGTCTATTTACTTGATGACTTTCCGAACTCTTCTTTATTGGTAACCAGATTAGAGGTCAAAAGTGCAAAAAGTATGTAGCAGTGTTCTTTTAGAATCAGTGATATAAAACAATATAGTTTTCGTTAATATTTAGAACAAAATGTTATTTTCATATGATATATTTTTATGTATAATTTGTTTAGTTTTTTTTGTAATTTTAATTGTTTGCTTCTGCTTACTAGACAAAAATACGAAATTTTGCCCTGGCAGCTATAGTTGAAATAAAGAAACATTTAATTTAATCTTTTTTTATTGATGTTTTTTTGTTTTGTTTGTAATTTTATTATTTTCTTAAACTTGCTAAACAGAAATAACCAATTTTGCCCTGTGAACTACAGCTGAAATAAAGAAATTATAATGTTTTATTTATTTATTTTTTATTTTCTTTTCCACTGTTTTCCCAAATTATGAATTTTCTCCTGGAATTTTTTCTTTTTCTTTCTGAAATTTTTACAATAATAAATTAGCATTTTACATTGTATACAATAATACACAATGTTCTACAAACAATATATTTTCCTACTCATTCTACAAAAATAATCCATGTACAATTCATAAAAAATAATTTTATACACCTTTTTAATTTTGAGCAGCAGATTTAATTTTGCATTGTCCTAAGCCAGATGCCTTTTCTTCTTACAGTTTGTTTGTTACATGTTTGTATTTTATGGTGAACTCTGTGTAGAAAATCCATATCAGAATAATTATCGTTTTCTTATAATGAGATTCTTTTAATATTCTGAATTAGTTTTAATATTTGTATTATTTTTCCATTTTCAAAATGTTCCATTTTAGTTAAAATAGTAATTTAGTTGTCATTTTGTCAATGTTAAAAAATTTGCATCTGTATAGCTTTCATTCATGTTTATTTACGTTTTAACTTTACTTATTTTCATAGCCTGCATAAAATTTTATAACAGTAAATGAAAATGATAAAACATACTTTGGCAAATAGCGTGAGTAAAAAAAATAAAAAATAAAAAATAAATAATAATAATAATAAATATATATATAAGTTTTGGTTTTAGTTCATTATAATAACCCTGTTTAAGACACCCTATTTTTGACAAATGACATTTTCTCAGTAAAAATGAATGAATCTTCAATATAAATGTACTTTTGACTCAAAACAAGTGCACATTTCTGTTGGAGAAGTAACCAGGTATCCTTGCCCGTCTCTTATCTTTTAGGAGCATGATGCCTAAAGCCCTGAACGGGCAAATTGTAATGGAGAAAACGCCCAGATACTTCATCTCCCCAGAGACGCCGGGCCGCATCCACGCCATGTCACGCCACATCAAGCTGATCGTGGTGGTGCGAGACCCCATCACCCGCGCCATTTCAGACTACACCCAGATCATCTCCAAGACGCCCCACATCCCCAGCTTCGAGAGCCTGACGTTCAAGAACCGGTCCACGGGACAGATCGACTCTCTCTGGAGCCCGCTGTACATCGGCCTGTACGCCAGACACCTGGAGCGATGGCTGGCCTACTTTCCGCTCTCGCAGATCCATTTTGTCCACGGTGAGAGGCTGATAAGCGACCCGGCGGGCGAGTTGGGTCGCGTACAGGACTTCCTCGGCCTGCAGAGGATCATCACAGATAAACACTTCTACTTCAACAAGACCAAGGGCTTCCCTTGCCTCAAAAAGCCAGAAGGCAGTAGCAAACCCCACTGTCTGGGCAAAACCAAAGGCAGAACGCATCCTAAAATCGACCCGGAGGTCATTCAGAAACTGAGGGGATTCTACCAGCCTCACAACCTCAAGTTCTACCAGATGGCAGGCATGGACTTCGGATGGCAATGACCTTTTCTGACCATTAACACTCAACGGCTCCATACCGAGGCTGAAGATTAAACAGAGTTGGTCTAACACGTGATCGAAGTGAAAAACGATATCATAAGATGGTCAATGTCTCCGTAGCTGTTCCAATCAATGCGTCTGCCAGATGAATAGAGGTCTGCGCACTTCAGGTTACAATAGTCTTTTCATACCGTCGCTGGAACTGATAGAAACGACCTTAAATCATGGGTTTAAGTAGCACTTTTCTGCTCTTGCCATTTTGATGTCTTTTTTAATGTTGCTTAGTCAAGCTTCAATCCTGTTTGTGCGATCCTTCATGTCAGAAAGAGTCTGGATTTGAAATAAACTGTGTAGCGTAGACGTATTTGTCATCGTTGCAGTATTTACACAGAACAGAACGAGACATTGTAGCGCATCAGTGTGGGCTGGTCTACAAACTCAAACTGGTTTTGATTGTCTGCTGTAATTGGTTCAAATGTAGACGATATGCAGATGAGGCCGGTCCTTTTGAATGATCTCTGTGCATGCATGGATTTGAACTAGTCTGAAATGCAGCCCACTAGAAAGCCAATCAGTTATTTTAAGTTCCTGTGTAGTTGTTTTTGCTCCGTTTAAATCCTCAAAATTGGTAAAATGTAATATGTTAATGCAAAACAATATATTTCTCTAATGTATCACATAATTCGGAAATAAAATGATTAATTGCATCACATCAACACATTCCCTCATGGTGCTAACGGCTAATAAAAGTGCAAAAGATTAACTACCATTCAAAATTTTGGAGAGTTTTCAAAAGGCGGCTCTTCTGCTCACCAAGAGAGAATTCATTTGAAGGATGCTTTGATGAATAGAAAGTTTAAAAGAACTTCTCTGTACTGTTTAAACAGCCTGTAGGTAAATTATTTTACATAACTATGATAGTTTCATCCAATGGTGAATCAATATGCACTATGTTACTACCAGTAAATTAAACACTACTCACCATCAGTGCGAGTTCTGGTGCAGAATGGCTTTGTACACCCAGTTTTTAAGCAACCCTTAGCAAAGACCTGTCTAGTTCATCTCTTCCTCATGACTTGTTATAGAATGAACATCAGAAGACGTCAATACACACCATTTTTCAACTTCGAGTCCAGCGACGTTAATCTACTATCGTCCTGTTTGTTTGTCTGCGCTATGATTGGTCAGATCAGCTGTCAATCAAACTCCTAGTGACCTCACTGTGTCACATGACCATAGGTAGTACATGAAAAATGGACATTATTGCATATTTGGGCTTTAATTGACACAACTTTTGTTATATCTGAAAAAAAAGATACAAATAAATTAATATTGTTTTCGCCTATCCATAGCCAATGAATGTAATGTGAACAGACAGTGTGGTCACAGTTATTAGACACTGAAAAACATTTCGCAAGTTATTTTAAAATAATCTAGATAAAAAAAATTTTTTTTTAAAGTGACTAGGTTAACAAGTAAACTGGTCAGATTATGTACCTAAAAATAAACTGGGATTTTCCGACATTCGAGTGATTTGTTTTATACACGTTGCCATATTTAATTACAATGCAAATGCATTTTGTTTTATTGACCACAATATTATGGTTTAAGATTGTTAAGAGTGGCACTAAGCACTAATTTTTCTTGAGAAAAAATAAAAATAAATCCAAAAAATGAGCCTCTCATTCCCCCTCTAGCAGTCAGTCGCTTCAGTAAATATTGTCTACAGCGACACCCTCTGGACAAAACAATCAAGTGTTTCTAAGCAAAAAAAATAAACGCATGATTCAGGTTATAAAGGTTCTCTTTATCATCATAACAATGCATTGATTTAATATAGTGATTGCTTTGTGTCTTGCTGCTTACATTTCATCAACATAAAGTCAAAGAAACCAATAAATAAAAACAACCTATCAAACCAAACATATAATCACAGCAATCAGCTCACTTATGAGAAATTAAACATGACCAGTCTGACATGCATTTTACACCTTTAGTCTAGAAGGAGTTGGTCAGTGTACATTACTGTAAAAAAGTATCATTCATATAATCTATATGTTTCATTCATTATTGCACATAAAATGTAAACAGTTCGTTCTGGCAGTACAAAGACTCTTTAGACGGTTCATAAATGAATGGATAAATTGATAAGTGATTTAATTGAATGAGATCAGATATACAGAATTGAAAGAGATGATAAGGAATTTAAGTAACTTGACCTCATGGATCATGTTCTTCCGTCCTGATCAGAACAACACAGCGTCCCACAGAAAAATCACTTCTTTTATCCCAAACATTTTGCATGCACTTAGCTGATCAAGAATTCAATTCTTGTTCTTTTCACAGACACATACAGATCTTTGCATTTGATTAACAATAAAAAAACTAAATAATTCTCTTGATTTTTCACTTATATTTTAGATCTGATGAGTTAATGAAACCGCAATCCTTCCATAATTTGATACGTGTTGTTGAGATTATTATGGATGATCAAATAGGCTATAAAATAAACGGTTCCAGGACTTTTGCATGCTACGGTTAAAGAACCAAGATCAACAGCAGAAACAAAGGCACTCAGCAATGCAACATGTGTCTCATCAGATCTCATCTAAAGAAAAACAGACCCTCAGAATCGATTTGGAAATGACTTCATAATACAGCAGAGAGGGAAAATCTAAAGCCTGCACAAAAAGACGCTTTCTACTGAATGAATGTGGTGGCGCTCAGAAAATGGGAATATTAATAATGCAATTTCAATGGTTAGATAAAAAAAAAAAAAATGCTTTGTCACATTTTATTCTCTAGGATTGGGGAAAGTGGTTCATTCATCGCAGGTCTGTATTTTACGCATACAATGTCAGCAGCACATTAATAACAAACTGAACTCACAGCACCACCTTCAGACCACAGCACAACATCAAACCAAACATTACGCAACAGTTACTGTATATAATCTCAACGCATCACCTTCAGTCGAAGCTTCCACTGCTGCTGATGACTCTAGACGAGCGGGACGTAGACGAGAGGGACTGGCTTCAGCAGTACTCCTCTCCTTGAGGAGACGGCAGGTCGTTGAGGTCCAGGAAGACTGAATTGGCGGAGAGCTTGCGTCCAGAACTGGACAAGTCCAGAAACTCCTCGGCCGTGCTGGGGACGGAGCTGATGTACATGTCCCACACCTGGTCTGGAGAGTCCAGGTCCAGCAGCTTCTGCTTGATCTTCAGGTTCTTCTCAATGTTCTTTCGCTTGTGTTTGAACTCCAGGATAGTCTTAGTGTATCTGTTGATGGTGGTGACGGAGGAGGCCATGCAGGCGGTGAACGAGCTCCAAGCCAAGCTGCAGGAAAAACGTCAAGAGGGTTTAAATCAACACCTGTCTTATAACTAGGTATTAACAAGGCCAGCATCAATAAGGACAGATCACGGACCTGCGAGACCCAAAAAAACATGCATTGTTGTATACATACTGTGCATATATTAACTGTGACTTATCGCATACAAAATAAAAAAAATTTGTTTACTCAATATACTGTATGTGTGTGCTTTGTATATGTATTATGTCTATATAAATACAAACATATGCATGTATATTTTTAAGAAAAATATGTTATGTTTATAGATTTTTATATATGAATATAAAAAATATATGCTGTATGTGAGTGTATCTATATAAATATAATAATAAATATACACAGTACACATGAATATATTATGTAAACAAAAGCATTTATTTTTGATGCAAAATTAATAGTTTGACAGCACTAATATTTATGTAAAGGGGTGTTCTGAAAAGAAATAATTAATATTTTTATCAAATATAAATTAATGTCTCAGTCACATTTTCTTGGTTAAACATGACTTAAAATATTCTATTTATTAAAGTAAAGAATGAATCTCATTAAGTTACATTTATCCCAATATAATATCTCAAGGCAATAACCATTTAATAGTTTAAAACTATTTTAAATAGTTTACAGGTAACACAAACGTTTTATGTCTGAATTTATGTTCAGCTATTCTTATTAATAGTTAAATATTTTTTTTATTTTTCGAATCATCAGTCATCAAAGCTCAGTAAATACTGAACACTTGAAATTTGCACCAAGCTGATTACTTACTAAATAGATTTTAAAGATATTATTTCAACATAACAAAGTGATTACATATCTATGTGTGTGACTTGTTCACTTACTTTTTTTCTACTTATTGATTGTCTTATTCTTCTTAAACCATTTTAATTATTTATATTGTTCCATGATGTAGTTGATTCACCAATGTGGAACATGCACAAACACAATAGCTGCGATTTATCGCATGAACCAATCACAGGGGACTTATTTAATCTACCAATTAAATTACCTGTGTTAATCTGTATATTATATTAGAATGTTTAGCTCACATTCCAGCATTGTTTAATATTGGTTTTGTATTTGCAGTGCATTGTTTCCAGAGCAGTTAAATCCCTGGGATTCGTTCTAATGCTTATTACACCTAGACACGAGTGAGCGTACATGTAAGACCAGCTGTAGTCCCAGTTCTGGGGCTTCCAGTCCTCCGGGCCCAGACTGACGGTCAGCTGGAACGCTGTAGTGAACATCATGTGTGCCACCATACCCAGAAGACCTGTGAACCAGAGCAGAGACAAACACTGTCACAGACGGATCCCTCTGTGACCAGCAGGAGGCAGTGATGAACCACAGCAGCATCTCAAACACTAGCCTTGTCCAAATCCCACATTGCACTTGACTACTTGACTACTACTATGATCTATTTCCTGTATTTGGCCCAAGTGTTCAAGTGAGGATGAAGACCTATTACCTGATAGGACACACTTATAGAATTGTAAAAATGCAAGGGTGTATAGCTTTATTTTAATTTTAAATACTTTGTATTTTAAAATCAACTTCTAAATGTCTGTTTGGTAGTCCCTATAACATGGGACTATAACAATTTTAATTTGTGGTGCTTCAAATTAAGTGATTAAAAGCAGTTCCAAATGTTGTACAAAATAAATATAAATTAAAAAACTTAATTAAATTAAAATTTAATTTTTTTTTTTTTATTTAAAATAAATATACTATTCTATGCAACAATAAAATGTGTAGCACATTGTTTTACTACCAAACTATATGCAATAACTAATTATTATTAATATTTAACTTATATTGGAAAGGTTTCCATGACCTCTCGCGATCTTGGCAAAAATTCACATGATTTATTTCCACAACATGATGCATGATGGGAAACACAAGCCTTAAACACCGCTCTGGAGTGGAATTCGAGATGTGGATTTAGTGTGCGTTCAGGGCGTTTTTAAGATCTGGACAGTCTTGCACACTTCATTTCACTTGATTCACTTGAGCAGCAGCACTGTGTAAAGCTTGCTTTCAGAGAATGAGGTTTGAAAATCAATGTCTGGTTGGTCTAAGTGGATTTCATAGCTTTATACTACATTTTTTTGCATCTGTTAGTATCGTGTGTTGCTGAAAAAGCCAAATCCCTTCATTAAAAAGAGGGTGTTTCCACACTGATTAGAGTGCTTCCATGGTTCCCCATGTGTGTGTGTATAAGATGGAGAAAGATCAATGTTAGCAATCTGCATTTAAATTTAAAGTGTATCATATTTAGGTGTTTATCATGTGCCCAGACAGCAAGCAATTTCGGCCCTGAACCGGCCCACATCTGGCCCGCGTGAAATCCATGCCGACCAAATGTGGGCCAGATCTGGGCCGAAACTGCTTGCTCTCTGGGTGCAGGATGATGATGCATCAGCCAAGGTGTTATTAGGAAACACATAGAAACATCTCCTAATTTAGTTGTTAAAGCACAACATGGAAAATTTCAATTTATTCAATGACTTATGAATATTTACATCTTTAATTGTCCATGATGTAGTTGAGGACATGTCATAATAGCCACACTATATATGCAAAGTGTAATGATTTCATATAAATACAAAATAAAATTAAATATTTTCATATTTTATATATAAATATATTATATATATAAATATATTTTTGTTATAAAAATTAAAAAATAATAACACCAGTAACAACATGCCACTCTGGGCCTTCAGTGCCAATTATTACAAAACAAAAACTAAAACTTTTACTCCACAAGTCCAAAAACATTAATGTGTCCACAAATTTGTCATTAACATTTGATGTCCAGCATAACACAGTGTCAAAGATCACTCATTTCCAGAGACTGACTGACTAAATCTATATATATATATATATATATTTGTGTGTGTGTGTGTGTGTGCTATTTATGTATTATATATGTATTTCATCTCAATGCATTGACTGTGTTGTCCAATAATTAGAAGAGTCTCATCTTGTAAGCAAGTTTACAGTTGAATAATCAGAGATCAATCAGAGGACATGCTAAGAAATCTCTGTGAATGAATGAATGAGTGTGTGTGTGTGTGTGTTTGTGTGTGTGTGTTAGCAGCAGTGCAGGTCAGGCTTTCCTGCTTAATGGTGTCATTATGTGGAAGTGAAAGCAGTCTAAATGCTCTGGCCAGATGGCAAACTGGACATAATCAACAGCGTCAGACCTGCAGTCCGGACGATCAAAGTCACCTCACCAGAAATAGCAAGGACAGAAGTAAATTACACATTATTTCCAGCTAAGTCTGCATACTGAGCTGCTGCAAATCCACTCACAGAATTAAGAGGAAAAACAAGATGGTCTGAGCTTTCAGACTTCCTATAAAAAGCGGTTTGTGTCTCTTATGTTATCATGTCCATCTAAATCCTCACACACGTCTGACCGATAACCCTCACGTCTCCATGACAACCGCAGCCATCCGTCCGTGTGCAGACATCTCCACAAACACACACTTCTGAATAATAACAGTAAAAAGTGCTTGCTAACTGCATTTATTCATGAATCAGCAGAATCCCCGGACAGTTCAACCCACGTTCACTACAATAACCCATCAGAATTATGATTCGTTATTTCTATTGCCTCATTTTCCAGCAAACTGCCAGCACAAATGGGCCGATGGATGTGACTGATTCCTTCAGGCCAGCTATATAATGGTTTAATACTGTAAAAACACAAAATAGATTCTCAAGAGACTCTTTAATGAACCTTTGCTGTCAAATATTCAAAGCTGCCACATCACATTTGTGTACGAGGCACTTAGGAACCAATGAGCTTAAAGTCTTTTCCATATTAATCTACTGGCTATAGAAAACTTACAGTATATAGCTCAAATTACATTTTATGATACTTTTATCTTTTTTTCTTCCCCTGAATGAAACAGGTATATGATACCAGATGATATATGATATGATATGTGATATGATATGTGATATGATATATGATATGATGTGATATATGATATGTGATATGATATGATGTGATATATGATATGATATGATATACGATATGTGATATGATATATGATATGATGTGATATATGATATGATATGTGATATGATATACGATATGTGATATGATATATGATATGATGTGATATATGATATGATATGTGATATGATATGTGATATGATATATGATATGATATGTGATATGATATACGATATGTGATATGATATATGATATGATGTGATATATGATATGATATGATATGATATGTGATATGATATACGATATGTGATATGATATATGATATGATGTGATATATGATATGATATGTGATATGATATATGATATGATGTGATATATGATATGATATGATATACGATATGTGATATGATATATGATATGATGTGATATATGATATGATATGTGATATGATATACGATATGTGATATGATATATGATATGATGTGATATATGATATGATATGTGATATGATATGTGATATGATATATGATATGATATGTGATATGATATACGATATGTGATATGATATATGATATGATGTGATATATGATATGATATGATATGATATATGATATACGATATGTGATATGATATATGTTATGATGTGATATATGATATGATATGATATACGATATGTGATATGATATATGATATGATGTGATATATGATATGATATACGATATGTGATATGATATAATATATGATATGACATATGATATGATATATGATATAATACATTGTAATATATATTTTTGAAATCAACACTTTAATGTAGGTAGGTTTCATTTACAGAAAAAGCAACATTTTGAGCAAAAAGCTGAGAAAATCTCATTTTTATCAAATATTATTTCTGGATCATATTCAGTGATCAAAGCAAAGCTGCAGTAGATCACTTCCATGAGCACTCTGAAAGCACAGTGCATTAACACTTCCTGGATCAACAGTTCACTCTGTTACATTAGGCAGTTTTCATTTATATGCTGTTTATTGTTGATTTTTTTTAAATTATTATTATGCATATGCATACATACAAGATATTTTGTTTCTGCATCTTCTTCACCTGTACTTTTGATCTGCACATTCTAGACTCATTCAGGAGATGTGTAATAGTGCCCCTGAGAATATAACAGTGAGAATGTGAAAACCAGAAAAATGCCATGTTTGGCAGTGAAGGATTGTGTCACAAATAATGGAAAATTCAGTGTTTAAAGTAATAAAAAGTAATAGTAATAGCAGCCGAATAACCCAGCTCCTGTGATCTCTGTTAATCAAAGAACAAAAAAAAAGGGGGAGCTCAATAACTTTTGTAGCTTTAAGGATTCAAATGTGTTTAATTATGAACAAAGGTCGGAGTTTGTCTGAGTCTGGAGAGCTCAGCGCTGGAGATCATTTCAGAAAGATAACAGCTTTAACACCAGCATTAAAACTTTTTAAAATAAGTTGAGCTCAAAACTCACTTTCAGTCAACAGCGAGTGTTTGAAATAACTTGATCCGATGTGGATTACAATCACCATACAAGGTCAGAAATATTTATAAGCGAAGCAAAAGACTGTGCACGCTAGCCATTAACGTTACCATAGTAAACATGGTAAATGCTACCACTTTAATAAATCAGACATCAGCTCCTTATTCTCCATCACATCTCTATCTCTATCTTTTATCTTTCATAATTCTCCTCTTGAGTTTAGCTCTGCGTAGCTTATGTCATAAATATAATAATGTTTTTTGTTCGGGAGCTTTTATAAAAAATATAGAAATCATATTTCTTTCTAAATGTGATGTATGTGACTACAAATAAACAGAAACCGACTCGACTAAATAAGCAGGCTATGTTCATAACGCTTTATTTCTGTGACTAATTTTATGTTGAATGTCTAAAGTTAAAGGATAAAAATTTGGAAAAAAACTATAATTTCCTAGAGACATCAGAAGTACTCGCCTTCAGTCATAAAAAATACACAATTAAACAAATATTAAAAATACACTGTCTTTATGCTGATTCTACATTCATATTTAAAAACGTAAATTTTAGCTGGGATTAATCGTGATTAATTTCATAATATAATATAATGTTATTAATTATTATTATTATAAAAAAAAATGCAGGTCTGGAACAACACAAAGATACGCAAATAATGACAAAATTCTTAAAGTTTCGCTTAGCATATCCCTTTACTTTAGGAACATACAAAATGTTTATTGCTATTGTGTAATAAAGTAAGGTTATGGTGTTTTCTACTGTCTAAACACTTGAATCTAGAACTGCTCTAAAATACAAGTTCAATCAAGCAAAAATAATGGGTTATTAAAGTCACAAAACATAATTATATTTGTGTCACTGCTAAAACTTACTTAATGCTTCACTGCATTTAAACGTCTGGTGTGTTAAGAATGCAGTCGACTGCTCTCTTCTGTTGATTGTGTCAAATGAGGAAAGAAGATAATTGAGGTTGTAGCCCCCTTCCCATGATGCACAGCGTTCATGATCCCACTCTCTCATGAAGCTCAAGAAAGAGATGACAGAGGGCCGTAAGATCATCCCTCAAACTTTATGCAGTAATAAAGCAAAAGGTCTCTGCAATCTTACTCTACAATTAGGCCTCATTTAAATACAGAAGTGCATGTTTTATGATACGGAAGGTATTAATTTGAATAACAATAAATGTGACGTGCAAACATTTAATAGTAATTCTGAAGTGTGTAAGGAAATATATTAATTACTAGGATTTTTTTTTTTTTACAAAGGAAGATATTATTCATTTGTTATTATTACATTCTCACATAATATAATATAATATAAATAGTCACAATGACAATATATGAGCACTATTTTATTAGTATAATAATAATAATAATAATAATAATAATAATAATAATAATAATATGCAGGTAAGATACCTAAGCTTGACAATTCATATTATAGACTTGATAATAATATAATATAATATAATCAAATATAATATCATATAATCAAACCAAATTCCTTGAAAGATTACCGTCCAATCGCCTTGACCTCCTTAGTTATGAAGATTTTTGAAAAATTGATCAAGAGGTATATAATGACAGTTGCTGGACCACTTTTAGATCCGCTGCAGTTTGCATTTCGCGCTGGAAGAGGCGTAGATGATGCAAAACTGCATCATCTGGAAAACAGCGGAGCATTTGCGCGGCTTTTGTTTGTAGATTTTTCATCTGCATTTAATCTTTTGCAACCTGTAATGTTGGGGCAAAAACTTATCAGTCAGTTTAATTTTAATCATGGATTAGTTTTATGGATTATGAACTTTTTATCAGACAGACAACAAAGGGTTAGGATTAATGAGGTGTTATCAGATGTTGTAAATATCTCCACAGGTATCCCACAAGGGTGTGCGCTCTCTCCTATTTTGTTTATATTATATACAAATGACTGTCAGAGTTTGCAAGATAATAGTTACTTGGTAAAATATGCAGATGATACTGTGTTGCTCTCCTTGCTTTCACATTCATATCAGGAATATGGTTCTGTTTTGTACAATTTTATCTCTTGGTGCAGTAATATGAAACTAGATCTGAATGTCTCAAAAACTAAAGATATGATTATTAATTTTAGCAGGAGGACATTAGCACTTCAACCGATAGTCATTAATGGCACACATGTAGAAGAAGTAGAACAATATAATTACCTGGGTACGGTTTTTGACAACAAGTTAAAGTTTGATCATAATTCTGAGGGAATCATCAAAAAGTCACATCAAAGATGGTTTGTGCTGAGAAAACTCAATTCTTTTAATGTACAGAGAGTTGTCCTTAAGTCTTTTTATAATTCATTTGTTGAAAGTACTTAAATCGGTTGCAAGGTATTGTTAGCACGTGCTCTAAAATCATGGGTGTCCCCTTAAGAAGCCTTACTTCCTATTATGAACAGCGGGTGATGAGGATGGCAAACAAAATATTAGGAGATAGTACTCATCCGCTGCACTAGGACTTTGAGTGGATGCCCCTGGGGCGACGTTTAAGAGCAATTAAATGCTCTACTAATCGTTATAAATTTACTTTTGTGCCTGAAGCAATACGGTTATGTAACACACATAGGTGACTTTATTTATTTATTTTTTTATGTGTTGTAATTGTATATGTCAAGTGTTTTATGTGAGGCACCATGTAAGCTTAAATTAATTACCCCATGGGGATCAAAAAAGCTCTAAACTTAATATAATATAATATAATATAATATAATATAATATAATATAATATAATATAATATAATATAATATAATATAATATAATATAATATAACATTCACAATGATAATATCTTTATATTAATATAATTACTTTTTGCAATTAATTATTATTAGTAGTAGCAATTGTAATAGTAGTAGTAGTAGTATGTTATGTATTATGAAAAATATTATAAAACAGTATATAGATATTATAATAATAATAGCATAACTGTAGGATATTGGCTGTACAGTGAAACCCCCCTCCATACAATGGACTTGCAAAGTAAATGCTACACTGAAATATATAAATAAATAAGTAGGGCAGGATTTAAGCAGATTGAATTTTGACGCATATGTCGCCATAAACCCTTAAATTGTGAAATTGTCAAAAATAGCCTGGATGACATTCAAGAGTACTGCTAACCAATACTGTGAGGCTTATATGGGATTTTGAGCTGGATGTTTTTAAATGTATCTGGGGAACAGAAAGGGCTCTGATACCACATTAATGCAAAGAGATTCACCACAAAAACCCAGGCAGAGGACAGCCTGCAGGTAGACAGACATCGACCAGTAATGCATCTCCGTGAGGACAGATGTTAGTGGCCTTTAAAGCAGTGCAATAGATAGTATAGAAGAGGGACATTTGCTGGACCTGTTTTTCATTTTTTAATAGGTCATACAAAAACAATATGGCTTGAATGGGACAGTGGGCAGTGTGCTGACCTTTGAAGGGTAGAGCCTGACAAAAGATGATCACTCAATATTCAGCATCATATTCAGAGACAGCGACATCAAGCACATGTATGGAATTACATTTGGTTCAATAATAATGAACGATACTTTATAAAACTGAATGTAACATTTTCAGAAACTATCAAAAATATACCATTACAAAAGAAGAAAATGAAAAAATGAGCTTTCAATATGCGCGCCACTGAGTGGCGTCTGTACTTCCTGGTCAGAAAGCACCTGTCCATCAAAAGCTCACTATCCAATCAGAGTAGATCACTGTTAACTCCGCCCCCACGAGAGGTTTGTGTCAAAACACCAAATGAAAAATTAAAACGTAAGCGAAATCTGTGGCAATGAATTCAGAAACCACGATTAGCGAAAACAAATCTTTGAAAAACATTAACAAAGAATGAAGCATATTTGAAGAGCATGTTAAATTTGTGCGACTGAGTTCATTTTTTCATTTTCATTGTGTTTTTCTTCGTTTGTAATGGCATATTTTTGATAGTTTCTGAAAAAGTTACGTTCATGTTCTATAAAGTTTCGTTCATTGTTATTGAAACCAATGTAATTCCATACACATTCTGATCATATACAACTAGTGTGTCCATTCATCTGGATGCGCTTCTGAAATGCCATGTTTGCCTACATGTGCAGGCTTTTAAGATTGCTATTTTATACTTTCTGCAATGCAATGTAATAGATAAATATTTGCTAATGTTATGTTCAAGTCATTATGTAGTGATGTACAATTTAGACACAATATTTTCTTGACTAGCCAAGCCCTTCATTTCTGAAAAATATCTAAATTAGTAAATCAATAATCCTCTTGTTAAGATTTGTCACCACCTATTTGTGGTTTTAGTTTCATATTTAAAGTAGTTTCACAGCTCTGTATTCAGTATATTTTATATTTAATGCATTAATCTCCAAAAAATATGCATGCAACTTTAAATGCAGTGTAAATGTATTCATTGCATCTCTGAGCTGCAGTAAACAAAGTAAATACATCTAAATGCCACTTCTGAATGGCAAAGATAGCTTTTATCAATATCAACTTCATTTAACTGGTAATCATTCATAATTGTAACTGACGAAATAGATGACACATCTTTTTTTCCTTATAATGGTAAAAATGTCCTTGTGACTCAACATATAATCCTTTAATGCTCAGTTTTTTGGTTTTATGGAAATGCCACCCTACATGCAACATGTTACCTGACAGGACTGTGAATATGGCAGCAAAGGCATTCAGTTTCAGTCCATCGATGAGGTTTCCAAAATGGCAGACCTCGATGGACATGAGTATTCCTCCGGTGGCCAGCAGTAAGATGTAGAGACATTCGGCTACGATGCAGAGCCACAAAACACCTGTGAGGATGTGAGAGAGAGAAGCGATGTGTATCGAGGGAATTTCTGACAGGCCCTGAGGAAGTTATGGATGGAAGAGTCCAGTTCTATCAAGATGAGGAGAGAAAGCGGATGGAGCCGCTGATTAAGATGATGTGGAGCCACAGACACTCACAGAGAAGGACAAACTGAACCGCTGGGGCTCATTTAGATGGGCCACCCGTCGAGGAGCGGCTGAAATATTTATATACCAGAAACTTGACACTAGATTTAAAAGGAGATTTCATCTGTGAAAGCATGCAGATGCATCTACATATTTCACAGAAATCTTCATGCTGTCACATGCACTTTAAGTGGGAGGATGATGAAAATATTCACACAAATGCGGGGAAGATGTAGCCTCATTTTCTATGTGAATATCTGTTAAAATGTCATTTATTCCTGTGATCAGAGCTGAATTTTCAGCATCATTACTCCAGTCTTCAGAAATCATTCTAATGTGCTGATTTTGCTGCTTACGAAACATTTCTGATTATTATCAGTGTTGAAAACAGTTTTGCTGCTTCATATATATATATATATATATATATATATATATATATATATTTTTTTTTTTTTTTTTTTTGTGGAAACCATGATACAATTTATTTTTCAGAATTCTTTAATCAACATAAGTTCAAAAGAAAAGCATTTATTTAAAATAACACTGCTACATGATTAGTTTAATGTGTTATAACGTAATATGTAATATTACTTTATATAATAAAACACTTTATTCATACACACACACACACACACACATATATGCATACATAAGAATATTTATGCACATAAAACATGAAAATATATAATTATGACTGCCATATAAAAGGCATAAAGTTTTAAATTCCATATAGGGACTTGGAACAAATTATGATTATTATTTTTTTCTTTATTTTGTGCATTCGTATTTGTCGTTGAGCCACATATGAACACATTGTACATGTATCACCCACAGACAAACACAGACTGACTTCATCATAATGCATAGATTACTCATCAATAAAACTCTGTGGCTATAATCTACAATAATATCATTATACTGATACATGCATTTCATCTACTGGGATATAAAACCTAAGGATGATTACTTTCACTCTTGATTTAGACCTCAGCTCTGTCACGGTCAGAGCAGAATGAGCTGAATGACAGTGAGGAGTCACCCTGAGTCATCATCATCATCATCATCATCATCATCATCACGCTTAACTATCATTATATCTGAGGGATCTTTAGTCAGGATCATGCATCTATCAATTACACTCAGAAACAACTGTGCTAAAGATGCTGGCGCTACTTCTGCTGAGAGAATGAAATATATCTACATGAATGAGAATGAGGCAGGTCTACGGCTGGTAGAAAGATTAAAAAAAGTACGCTTGATTAAAAGTGACTGGACTTCTAGACAGCAGGTGCAAAATAAAGGAGTGGACATCAGGAAAATGGACCTGAGCGACACCCCACTTTAAAACATCATGCAAAATCAGAATATTCCCCAGAGTTCATAATGAAGAGTGGCAGACGTACCTCTCTCATGAGGAGGAGCCACATTTATGAAGCTTCTGCATTTCTCACCTGCAAGAGGAAAAGACATTCAATGCATCGGTGTGAGACTCGGTTCATGATTATTAATGTGTGAAAAAACTTTAGCAATTTTAAGAGAGAATTTAAAAATCCTGTTCATTGATTAGATGCAAGTTCTGGTAAAAAAAAAATATCATACTGTAGTATAAAAAACATATGCATTGTTTTATCTGTAAACTGTAAGCTAATTTATACTCTCTCTCTTTTTAAATTATTATTATTAATTTTAATTATATAAAAACAAGCCTTTTTGTAAAATATTCTTAAACATTTGCATTTGTAATTTATGGAATTTATGGCAAAGGAGCATTTTCTGAATAAATATGCATTGGAGTGATTAATATATGTTTTATGTCGTTTTTTATGTTTATTGCATAAATCCTTATAAATAATAGAAATATCAAAAACTGTTTTTCAAACAAAACATAAATTATATTAATATTATATACAGTAACTGGTAAAAAGCAGTTTGATTGTTACAGTATTTATTCATCTTTTGTTAATGTTAGTAAATAAAAAAAAACTAACTATTAGTTCATATCAGTTTCATTAAATATTGAACAGATATGGCATTTGATTTTAATAAAGTTTTAGTAGATGTTTTCATTGTTAATTAATATTAATAAATTGATGCCAAAAAAGAAGGAAAACATTATTCAAACAACTGCAGCTAGTCCTAGAAGAAAACCGCTGTTTGGCTGAATGGGTAATGGACACGGGTCAGTAGGTTTAGAGGTGCGTCCAATAACTGATAGACAGAACACCCTAATTAAATGAAATCACCTGTCAAAAAGTTTATCCCAATACATATATGATGAAAACGTGAGGTTTATGAGCTGCTATTCAGGTTACAGCATCACCTGCCATTAATGAATCTTAAAAAGGAAACACTTGTTTGATATTCATCATCATTATTTACTTAGTGATGTTAGGAAGGACAATATTCACACTGGGATGGATTTTGGATGAAGCCAACCCAACTAACAGGGAATGCTGACTTTCACTAATACCTTAGAAGGGTTATAAGATAAAAAATTCTTAAAGTAATATTCTCATAACATTTTCATAGCAATATAATGCAATGTTCCTCTAATGTCTGCATAACCAAGGAAATGTTCTTTAAATGTTAACAAATGGGCGTTTTAAACATTGAGAGAACATTCAAACGTAACATTCTCATAACCTTTTCAAAATGATAGAAAGGAATGTCCCTCTAACATTGGCATAACCAAGAAGAAACGGTCTTATTTGATTTTTATTTATTTATTTATTTATTTTATGGCCATTTCGAACATTTAACAAACAACCATAAATAACATTTATAACAGTTTGAAAATTACAGAATAAAATGTTCCTCCAACACTCGGATAACTTAGAAAAACATTCTTTAAATGTTAACAAATGGGTGTTTTAAACGTTGAGAGAACATTCAAATGTAACATTTTCAGAACGTTTTCAAAATGATAGAATGGAATGTTCCTCAACAATGCATAAACAAGAAGAAACGTTCTTTTTAGATTTTTATTTTATTTTATTATTTTTTTAATTTGATTTTTAATGGACGTTAAAAACATTCAGAAATAACACAGTTTCAAAATGACAGAATGAAACGCTCCTCCAACGTTCGGACAGAAAAAACGTTCTTTAAATGTGAAAATTAGGTATTTTAAACGTTAAGAGAACATTCAAATGTAACATTCTCATATCGTTTTGAAATGTTCCTATAACGGTCATGAAAATAAACATTCTTTCTACATTAAAAACGGACGTTCAAACGTTTAAAAAATATTTAGAAATAACGTTTTTGAATCTTAATGGGAACGTTAACGAAATGTGTGTGTTTTTTGTTGTTGTTGTTGTTTTGCCCTTTGCTGGTGTGATTGGAAGAAAATCCGCATTCTTACCGACAAGGTCGACGTTCTGCTCGCAGGAGAACCAGATGCCGGTGTGGAACTTCCTCAGAACAAACTTATCCTCGCCGGTCTCCCAGATATACTGAACCAGCCGGCTGTCGGTGATGTTCGAGCTGTTGTATCTAATGCAGTGCGTCTGTTTGACGGTCACCGGTCCGGTACAGAAGGGCTTGACAACTTTCCGGTTCCCCTCGCACCAGTAGCTGGTGGTCAGCGCGGAGATGGCGAGGATCAGCGCGAGGAAGTTCAAGGTGAGCGCGAGCGAGGCTCTCCGCCGCCGGTCCATCCCCGGGATGAGGAACACGGGTCCCGCTGCAGTTTAACCCCGGTGGTGTGTCATGTATTATCGTGCAGTGCTGCTCGCGCTGCTCAGAGTTCTGCACGCGGAGCTCCTGCGCGACTCATTCTCATGTGATGTCAGACTCACAATGAAAGCACGAGGCCACGGCGCCCAGTCAGATACTCCCCCTCAAATATGTAAATCAGCATGGATCCAGTGCTCACAAATAACCCTGGCAACATCTGGATCTCCTTCCTTGTGAGCTGACACAGTGGACTACAACAAGTGTTTGCTATTAGGCTATCTCTAGCGTTTAGGGTATCAGTTTTAGGTTAGGCTATAAAAACGTGTTTTGAGATGTTTTTAAAACGTTAAAAGTTTATGACGATTATTGGTAGCAGAAACGTACTGCTAACTATTTTCACCCAAAACGTAAAGTTATTTGCATTCTGATTTATAATAAGAACATTAAAAATGCTTTTTTCATTGTCGTGATGTGAAGATTATGGGAAGGTTACAAAAACGTTTCTATACTACCTTCTTATCACTGTATTTTCAGTCAAAATATAATCTTATTTAAAGTTTTATTTGTAATATTCTACGTTTTCTCTCAAGATTATGAGAACGTTTGAGTAGCTACAAATAGCATTTGAGAATGTTGATCTCTTTTCAACATAATGATCTAATGAGAACATAAAGGCTATCAAACATTATTAAAGTTATGAGAATGCTGCATAAACATTAGCATACTTTAGGAATGTTTCGTCTTAAAGGGGTCATATGATGTTGCTAAAAAGAACAATAGTTTGTGTGTCTGGTGTAATGCAATGTGTTTATGCATTTTAAGGTTAATATACTGTACATACTGTACATTATTGCTGCTTCTCTATGCCTTGAATTTTTGAAACGGTTGATATTTTACAAAGCTTATCGTTCTGAAAAGCGAGGTGTACGCTGATTGGCCAGCTATCCAGTGCATTGTGATTGGCCGAATACTTCCAGCATGTGAAGGAAATGTTACACCCCTTATCTTACTGTGATGCCGTCCGCGAAGAGATAAAACCAATAAAACCCATTATAAACATAGCGACATAGACATGTGGGGGCGTGTTTAAACAAGGCGTTTAAGGGGTGTGTGGACGAGTCTTAACTTTTAAAAGAATATCTCTTTGGGTTTGAAACTATGCACTAACAGTTTGTAACACTCCAAAGAGAAAGGAAGAATTTTAATTACATCATACGACCACTTTAACATCATGTATATAAGAATTCCCTGTTAGCTGGGAAGGCACTCCATTATTTTACAGTGAGTACACAATGTAAGTGAGAGAAAAACAAAATAGGCTACAGAAGTGACAAATAGAAATGATTTTGTATCAGTCTGATATATAAAGTAGCATTTCCCCCTAGCAATCTCTCAATATGGGAGACACAAAACGCTGTCAGACACAAAAGCAGTGTGTCCGATGTCAAATTATTGACAAATCACATCCGTTCACATTGACGGACGTATCATTTGAGATTTCAGGATTTCATCTTCATCTTTTGAGATGTCACCTCAGTCTGACAGGGATGACAAAATAACCGTAATTTACACATGACACATATTAAATGCAGTAACCATTTTATTTTGCTGGTACAGCAAGCTACTAGTAGGACCTAAACAAAAATAGATCGATTTTCCACAGAATCCCAAGCGACTGAAATGAAAACTGAAATTGTATTTTCTTGTGAAACATAGTCCAATAATCTTTATTTACAGCTTAAAAAACACTTCTGACAGTGTACAGTTATGAACTCCTAAAAATAAAGGTGCTTCAGAAGGTTCTTCAAGTGATGCCATAGAAGAACCATTTTTTGGTTCCACAAAGAACCATTCAGTCAAAGTTTCTTAAAATAACCATCTCTTTCTTTTTATAATCTTAAGAACCTTCTTTTGCCACAAAGAACATTTTGTGAAACAGAGAGGTTCTTCAGAGGTTCTTTATGGAACCATTTTAGACAAAAAGCTTCTTCTATAGCATCGGGAAGCACCTTTATTTTTAAGAGTGTACAGAGCTAGTAGCTAGATAAGACTGAAAGCATACATTTTCATTAGGAGTATTCTAGCTTCCACACCTGACTCATTTTAAAGTGGAAACACTGCCATTTTCCATAAATATTCCCCCCAAAGGGCTCATTTTGTGTCTGTTGAATGCTTCTGGAGATGTTGTTGAACTTACTCTAGGTGAATTGTGGAAGGAGAAGCATCAGGATGAATCTACTGACAGAGGATTTAAAAATGCAGAATAAAAACCTATTTCAATGGAATCAATCGAAAATGACACTGAAATTTGCATTTCTACTATATCTGATTGATTTCACAGCAGAAATGCAGCTGGTTTGTGTGACTGTGTTTGATCTCAGGTTCTCTTGAAGGACACTGTGGAAAACAAAATGCTTGATTTGCCACCTAATTCATTTCTCTGTGTTGGATAAGAGGCCGGCTGATCAATATTAGTGACAGAGCGCTGAAGGATCTGAAACACCCTCGTGTCCACTGGACGTCTCTGGAGAATGAAGTCAGTGTCACGTCGGTGGAGCTCACAAGTCCTTGTCCTGACAAGCTGAAACCCAAGGGCAGAAACCTTACGACGATGTGTAACAGATGCGTCCCGCTTTGTGAACACTCTCTAGTGAAAGTCCAGGTAACCCAAACTTAGGAGATTCAAAAAGGCTCATAAAAGTGTTACAATCGTCATGAATTGAATGTTTTAATTCAAGTCTCGTATAAAAGAGAAATGAATGGTTTACATAATGAACAGATTCATGCTGCGTTCTGTTCATTTTTACCCAGGGAGGGTTTTCATTTCCTCCAAAAGTCTAGTTAATGTTATCACGTCAATATAAAACTTACTGATTTTGCACAACTTCACAAAATGTAATAATTGTACTTTTTATAATTGTGTGCATTTCCCATTGAAAAATTACCATTAAAGTATTATCCATATATCAGCAAATACTGGTAATATAAAACCTAATTGGTTATTGTTCTGAGCTTATGCTCTTCAGTTTTTGAGTGAGATTTTTTGTCTTTTTATTCGTGAACTTTCAGATTTTTTTTTTAAAGCTGCCACTTGGCTGGTACCTTTTAAAAAGGTACACTTGTATACCACTTTATGCACTAATATGCACCTTTACTGAACCAATATGGACTATTTAGGTACAAAGATGTGCCTTTTGAAAAGGTGCCTCCCCGGTGACAACTTTTGTACCTTTTTTTCTGAGAGTGTGGATAATTTTGGCAATATTCAATGTTCAAAAACTGAGGTGCATGAGCTCATATCAATGAGGGATACGATCAAGCAGTTTCAAAAAGAAATACAAAACCTATGCTGACTGAAAGAAAACAAGTTGATAAAAAGATGTGGTTATAATATAGCAAGGGATTCACAAGCCATTTTTATAATACCAGTCATTTTAGGTGACACGCACCGAATTGTCAGCACAAGTGTTCATTTTTTGGCTGAACGATCCTTTAAGTTGAGTCGAATTAGCTGGAAATGAGCTTGTTTCCCAGTGCAGCGGCACTGTCTCCAGCATTTGTGTGCTGTGTGTGTGTATTCATAGCAATAAACATCTCTGAGGAATGAGAACGTTGGATGACAGATTTCTGGGAGATAACACAAACTGTTTTTCCATAAATCTTCAAAAACAGAAGCAACACTATCTTATTCCCCCCCAAAAGGCCTGTTTGTGTTGTCTTGAATGCTTGTGGGAATGCACACAGAGCCGAACAACATTTGCACACTGAGTTGCAGCAACTTTCTTTAATTATCTGCCAAAGTTTGGTCTCAGATTCGTTAGGAGCACAGCAGGTGCATCTGCTGCCAGCACACACACATTATTCTGTCCGGAGAGAGGAGGTGGAGGTCAGAGCGTCTTTGTGTCCTCTATTCTAGCAGTATATCTCATGTCCAGCGCTCTTCTGATGAGCTGCAGTCGCTGGAGATGATGCTACACACCTGCGCTCAAATAAGACTGAGCATATATACGGATTCTCGGATCACTGCTTGGGAAAAAAGACCTGCTTCCATATTGAATTTTTTCATCAGAAAAACAAAACACAAAAAACTTTATTGCGTAATTGTTTCTGCCGCAATATATGTGCTAAAGCTCTGATTAACTGTGTCCCCTAAAGGCAAAAGAGCATTATTTACTCGTTAACTTTGACAATAATGGAGACATTTCGTGCTCCTAGTTGTGCCTCCTTCACAGCAAGCCACGGAGCTCATTATTATGTCCTGCTATCATAGAAGCTCATTACAATAAGTATGCCATTTATCAATCTTCTGAAGTGAGTTACAATTACAAGATGGCCTCGGAGAATACAATGAAACTGAATTGAGGCTGGATGGGACTGTTATTGTATACCGTCACGCAGTCGAAATGGCTTAAGGTTACTAATCTGAATATGATTTATGAGTCAGAGCAGCGAAGCATGAGGACGTTTGTTTGTTTTTAAAGCATGGGCCTGTAAGGACTGAATGGATGAACCTCTGCTCAGAGAGGATGGAAAAGATTTCTTCTATTACGGAGGGCGCAGGTGGCTGAATAGACTTCCCAATCAGTTCACGGATATTATTCCAGTGGGAATGAAAGGACTCTGTTATATCAAGGTACATTGAAGTTCTGAGTGTGATCAAAATCACAGGGAAATGCATGTGTGCAATGATGCATCAGAACACCGGTGAGCATGCACGAACACTACTGTTCAAAAGCTTTTTGGAAAGAAATGCATACATTTATTCAGGAAGGATGCATTCAATTGATCAAAAGTGACAATTTTTTTCGATTTCAAATAAATTAAATTATTTGGAACTTTCTATTCATCAAAGAATCCTGAAAAATAAAATGTATCACTTTCCATGAATAGCAGCACAACTGTTTTTAACATGGATAATAATCAGAAATGTTTCTTGAGCATCAAATCATATTATTATTTTTGATCAAATAAATGCAGCCTTGGGGAGTAGAGGAGACTTACTTACTTTTTTGCATGATTGTTGGACAATATTTGTTTAAAAAATATATAAAAATAAATATAAATAAAGAAACATCTTTTATCCAAAGCAAGTATATTTGAGCATCACATTTTGCAAGGACGTGTCGTATCTGAACATCAGGCTCCTTCAGAAACGTCTCAGTTCAGTCGTGTCAGAAACTCTTTTTCAAAAGAAACCTTTGCTACTAAAGGCAGCATGTCAGACTGATATATAAAGTTTGGTTTAGTAAATATGGTGAGAAATAGCCAGTGCTGTGAAGATCATGAAGCCAATGAGTGACTGTACTTGAATATTATTGCATGTTCTCACATTTCCTCCTGTTTTTCTTATTTTTTTTTTATTTTTTTAGTGTTGATCCTGTTTAATAGCTAATTTCATCCTGAAATTGGCAATATAGATGACAATAAGGCATGTTTTTAAGTAAATTGGAATTGCAAAGGTATCTTCCCCATGAGAGCTATTTTCTTAGAAGTGCTCCGAGTCTGATTAAAACGAATAAAATCTCAATTCATTTCAAACGCCATAAAAATGAGACAATATAGGCTTAATTAAACATCGATAAATGTTATGCTGAACATTGAGAGTCCTTCATCTTGTCTGCAGTGCCTCTGTTTCTTGACTGAATGTTAATATACACAATGAAATGATCATTCAGAGCATCAGCCACACTCATGAATAATAGGGTTAAAAAGCTCGCGGTTAGCCCTTGGCAAACGTATACTAAGTCATGCTGGATTTAGGACTGGGCAGAGAAAGTAAATAATGAATGTTAGCGGTGATGGAGAGCAGTCACAGCTGAGGAGCGGCAGAGACACCTGAAGACAGATCGCAGAAGAGCCAATGATAAAGACGCCTGCAGCAGAAAACCATCACAGCAGACTGTCGAAACTCTTCGATTAGGCAAGGTTTCAAACCTGGAGTGAGCCACTGTTTGTTTTATATTCGCCATGAGCTAGATGTCATATTATTAAAGGTAATATGGCATGATATTTGTGGGAGAATAGATACATGTCATGTTGCAGGATGTTTAAAACACACACACACACACACACATATGGATGACTGGATGGTTTGAAAGCTATTTGCAGCTTCATCCCTCGGTAAATGAACAACATTTAAAACAAAGCCAGATTAATAACAAATAGTGATAATTTTGGGAGCTTACAAATTTATATCAAGCTTTTTTTTATGTCATGATTGATTTTTTTTAAAATGTGTTTTATATCAATGTTTTGTCACCACAGGAACAACTTTAGAGATGTACTGTAGGCACTAAAAGTTTGGGGTTGGTTAGATTCAGTGTTTTTAGTTTCTTCTCTTTATTTGATAAAAAAATACAGTTAAAAATTATAAATGTTACTACAATTAAAAATTTTAAGTAGCAATTTTAAATGTTGCATCCTTCAGAAATCATTCTAATATGCTGATTTGCTGCTCAAGAAACCTTGAGATTGCCTATGATTATTATCAATGTTGAAAACAGTTCAGAATAAATATATTTTTTATGAGAAATGGTGATACATTTTATGTTTCAGGCTTCTTTAGGGAATAGAAAGTTCGATAACACTAGAATAATGGTCCATTAATGTTAGTTAACTTAAGTTAACATGATCTAAGCGAAAACAATCCTACAGCATTTATTAATCTTAGTTAATGTTAATTTCTATATTTACTAATGCATTATTCAAGTCCATTGTTGTGCTGGTTAATATTAGTTAATGCACTTTTAATTAGCACGAACTAACAATGAATAACTGTATTTTCTTTAACTAACATGAACAAAGATGAATAAATACAGTAATACATGTATTGTTCATTGTTTGTTCAAGTTAATGAATAAATTAACTAACATTAACTAATGGACCATTATTCTAAAGTGTTACCGAAAGTTCAAAAGAACAGCATTTACTTGAAATAACATTAACAAATAACTTTTGATCAATTTAATGCAAACCTTCTAACTTCTTGTAGGAACATAAATAGCTTGAATATGATTTGGTTGCTGCACTTACATTTGCATAACTATTGCTTTTTAAATAAATCTCTCTATATACCGTACCTGTCCTCAACTCAAACACAAGCTCCATTCATCACTACTTTATGATAAAAACCCTGAAAAACATATAAGAAACTTCTAAATCCAAAAACACAGAACAATAAACACTCAGCTTATTTTTAAACAAACAAGTAACAAAAATAATGAATGCACTCCCAACACAAATGGATAAAGTGAATGTCTATTACGCAAACTTAAATGCGTGGAAAGAAATAAAGTTGACCAAATGTGGCAGAACTGCTGCATTTTAAACAGCTAAATTGAACAAGCTGCAAAAATCTTTTGAGACCCTTCAGAAGAGCCCAGAATGCTAATGAGATGACTGTCTAAATCCCACTGTGACTGGAGATGAATATATATATAAAAGTGGCTGATGTGTGTAATGTACATAAAACTTTCCTTCATTTCTGAGGTTCAATTCGCACTTTAAATTGGCTGGTGACAAAGCCGCTCATCTGAAACTTGACAAAAGAGACTTTATGTGGGTCAAGATCAAGAGCGAATCCTGGAGGGTTTAGACAAAGAAAACTCAGACAGAAACAAAGACACACCAGAGACGTCGCAGCCATTGATCTCACAGGAACTAGCCACTGACAGACGTCAGAAACCGTCGCGAGTCATGATATATTAAAACCAGGAGTCAAACCAGTCAAACCCGTCACAACAAAAGAGCTCGAACCTTCACCTCGGGGCGAGAGCAGTCACAGTCTTCCTGGAGAAACCCGCTTCATCAGACTCAACTATCTGCTGGTGGCCGCGCTCCATCACTGGAATGAAATGGATTCCTGAAGCGGCTGCCGTGTGGAGAACGGCTGATTGCCTGAGACCTTTAATTTGCCGCTCTCCAGCCTCCATCCACGCCGCAGGGATTCAGCTTCTCCGCCGACACACGTCACACACCTCGCCTCACCTCACCGCCGTCATGCATTTAATGATGATTTATAATCCAAAGCGGTAATTACTGCTAAACTCAGGGTTCTACATCAAAGACTAGTCATTTAATGAGTTTAGCACCAGACTTCATTAAACATTACCTGAGGTCAAGAGACGTGACCCAGATACCCGAGTCTTGGGACGCAACAAAATACATCAACTTTTCATAGATGCTCCATCTCAACTTCATCGGAGAGATTTTCTGCTGGAAGAAGCTGATACTCGCTGTTGGTGAACTCATTATTTCTAAGTCAAGGACTAACTCCAGGGCTTTTGTATTGTCTTCTGAAACTCGGAAGAGAAAGTACAGATTTGAGAAAGAATTATGGGAAGTCATCAAATTCGTATCACGTTTACGTTAAGTGCCCTACAGGAACATGCTCACTTATTTGTCATTTCTTTTGTCACTTGGTAGGAGTTCTTCTCACCGTTAATAAATCTTAACCCTATAAAGCCCACTGCACAGAAGGCCTCTAAACTCAAACTACTACATTATTGTTTCTTATTGACAATTTTTATAAGCAAAAGCTCTTTTAGTGTAATTGCACAAACATCTATATTGCTTCACATATATCTTTGTTGTCAGATCTTTACAGATTTCTATGAAGCAAACATAAGAATATTTCCAGATGAACACC
The DNA here is from genome assembly GCF_023724105.1 of Carassius gibelio. NCBI lineage: Eukaryota > Metazoa > Chordata > Actinopteri > Cypriniformes > Cyprinidae > Carassius > Carassius gibelio. The sequence goes on along the minus strand of NC_068407.1, from coordinate 20,068,134 downwards.
ATCAATGGACTGAAGCAGCTTGTTTTTACTTGATATACTGACTTCGGTGAAAAATCAGTGAGTATGAAACATGATTATCAGGCTTTTGAGCAATATTAGTTTCCAGAAGCTTCACTTTCACTGTTCCTCGGCGGAGGAATGATCTTCCCAAGCCTCCAAAACATCTCACATCTTCTGAGGAACGTTTATTTGGTCATCTCTCAATCAGCTTTGGATTACATTACATTATATGTTTGGATAATTTATGTTTGCACATTAAGACATATTATTGGAAATATAGTGTGATGACTCATATCAGAATATCATATATAAATATCAGCATCTGGACAAAAAAGCATATTTTTTGCTCAGTTTGAATCTCTGAATAAAAAAAGTCTTCATATCCTCAATGTATCAGACTGTATGAGACATAAAACCCCAATAGCTCAAATATGATACAAAAACACACACAATATTTTATCTGAAGGTCCACTAAACTGTTCCATTTCAAGATTTGCTTTACTTGTCTGAGATACCAATAATACATTTTTATTTATTTAAAAACACTAACTAGCGTTCTCTATTATTTTTCTATTCTACAACAAAGTTCTTGTTTTCTTTTTCTTTATTATGAAAAACACTAGCATTCTAGCTATTTTTTTATTCTTTTGTTTTATTTTATTAAAAAAGTCCCTCTAACACTAGCATTCACATTCCTTGTTCTTTTCTGTTCTCTCTACTTGTTTTCTTTTTTATTTATTATATAAATAAACGAGACTTGTAACAGCACTTACATATTATTGCTCTTTTGTTGATTTTGATTGCTTCTATTGTTCTCATTAGTAAGTCGCTTTGGATAAAAGAGTCTGCTAAATGACTAAATGTAAAAAGGGAATCGATTATTAACCGTTTTTTTAGGTTTTCTCATCTATTTGTTTTGTATAATAAACTAGGAAGCGATGGAAAGCAAATAACATGCCAAAGTCTTATTCCTTTGTACAATAGAAAATAGATTAAACAATATGCTAAAAATATAAAGAGCTGTCCATGCAGACACAAACAAGCTCATTTACTGCATGCAAATCAGCTGTTTTAAGTGTGGAGGTACTGTCAAACAGCCTGTCCGAGAGATGAGAGATGTTGTGAGGTCGAGCTGAGGTTTTCCCATCAGGCACTCTCAGACAGACACGAATCACCATTCATCTCATTTATCAGCCTGAGAGCCGGGCTGATGTTCAGATTACAAATCTTTCCAGACGCTTACTGATGGAGCTTAATCTTTCAATAGAAACAGGAGGAGAGTCAAAGACCCAACACACTGCCTTCTCTCAAAGACACGGCGTTGTGTTTTGGGAAATAGGTCAGTCTTGACTGTAGGTGATCTCAATCCAGATGTGAGATGAATGAATGAGTGTCAATTTGCTAATCCACAAAGAAAAAAAAATCTTTTGTTATGTGGAAATGTGTTTAAGTCTTATATGGGAATCAAGAGAGCCTGATTAAAGGGTATAAAAACTTTGATCTAGTTCAGAACCAAAATAATAATTATAATATGAACTTGAATTATATAACTTGTTTAAATGGAACAGGTCCATGCTAAACAATAAAGGCCCAATTAATTATTAGGGAAATATTCTGAATATTCTGTTGACGCCCTTGTACATAATATATAATATATACAGTCTATTACAGCCATGTCTTATAATAGAAGTGTACTTTCCAAACTTTGCTTGTTTCTGCCACCTAAATGATTTTTCGCCTTCTTATAGTGTTGTCACTGTAATTGAAAAACTATAATGACAAAAGCATTGTCAAAAGTGTTTCCAGTCAGGCAAATATAAAGGATTAACCCGGAGTGTAAAGGGATATGCTCATATTCTGTCAGTGACTGTGTGTTCATATAGGAATGGAAATCAGAGACCATCTTTAAGCCTTTACTGTTGAATATTTCCTTGGTTCTGAGCTTCAAACAAACCCAGTTCATAAGCCGCAAGGCAGGCGACACAGCTTGTGTTTATCCATGCCAAATATCCAAACAATCAGCCATGACGAATTAGCCAGCACATCCTCTTGAAAATACGAAATTTGTGGCAATGGGGCATTTTGGGAATGTGGGAGATACGAGTCAGAGCAAACATTACTCTCCACAAATTCTGTATCTGATCTTGAATTCATTTGCAAACATACATGCATCATCTACATATGTGTACATCACCAAACACACACTTCTCTCTCTCTATCTATCTATACACATACAGTATATAGATATAGACATGTATTTTCATTTGGATACACTTTGCACTTGCAGATTGCTTATTACCCTCATGTTGTACGTGTTTTGGTCTTTACATTTCTTAGCTCCTCTTCTCTTACTTTTTCCATTGTAATAACCAAAACTAACTAGCTTTATCTCAATGTACAGCTGGTGAAACTCATAAAGCATTGTCTATTACGCACTTCCACTAAACTTTAATAACAGCTGCACCTTTACAACATATTATGTAAGACAGTATAAAATATCACCAGAGGAAGAATGATTAATAAGTATTCATATGCATAAATGTCTTTTATATTACTGTTATGCAATCAACTGCATATAGGGCGATGCCACTGAGAATATATTGCTGCTATGAGAAGAAATCTGTTTTTGAAACCCCTTTCCAGGACAGAGAAATGTATTACTGTCAGGTTATGTCAGGATTCAGTATCTAAGTAATGAAAGTTTCTGCCTTTGCATAGCATCCAGGTGACACAAATGATCCCAGGATTCAATTAACGCTGAAGTAAAAAAACTGTCATATTGGATGGGATTTCCAGGACAGGGTTATCAAAATATGCATGCTATTAAAAGTAGAGCTATGAGCTCTGAATCCAGTCTGCAAGGATTATTTTAAACAGTTCTATCCAGTAATGCTGCCTTCTGTTATTCCCTGTTAAGCACAAAATCCCCCAACTGTTGCATGTATTTGGGATCGATTTCACTTTACTGTTCACGAGAGTGGAATGCCTCTCTTTTAATATGCAGGAGCTTAGCAGTAAAATTGAAATGGCTCTCTCAAGCTCCCAAACTCTTAAAGAACAACTGTGCTCATCTATGGCCTTGGAGAGTCAGTGTTACATCAACTGTCTGATTCACACGTAGAAAGCTAATATTTGGAGACTGAAATGATATGCTCAGTGAACGCATTCTTTATGTTTATGTCTTTCATTCTTCAACAAAGAAACTTGAATAATAAATCACTCTATTGCAATGGGTGCATTACATATTGTAAGTTGTACATTTATGGTCTACAAGAAGTTGGATGGGTGGAAGGATGGATAGAATGAAAAAAGATAAATATTCTAGTGAAAAATATACTTCATTACATTAAAAATATATTTATTTTCGTATTTGATATTTATTTTAGTTGAATCCTCTGTTGACCTGTTATGATTAAATGTGAAATACAATACATTGAATTTGAGTTCTACTTGTTGAGTATAAAAATAGTATTAATAAAAAGAAATGTTGCAAATAATTATAATAATAATTCATAAGGATGCAGTACTTTTCAATAATTTAACCACACTTCAAATAGTGCTTTACATACATATGTGTCCCTGGAGTACAAAAGCAGTCTTAAGTCTCATTTGTTGCAATAGCCAACAATACATTGAATGGGTCATAATTATACTTTTTTCTTTTATGCCACAAATCATTAGGATATTAAGTAAAGATCATGTTCCATGAAGATAGTTTTTACATTTTCTAAAGTTAATATATCAAAACTTAATTTCTGATTAGAAATATGCATTGCTGAGAACTTCATTTGGACTCTTTTAAAGATGATTTTCTCAATATTGGGATTTTTTTGCATCCTCAGATTCCAGATTTTCAAATAGTTGTATCTCAGACAAAAATTGTCAGATCCTAACAAACCAGACATCAATGGAGAGATTATTGGGCATTATGCCTGGTTTTGTGATCCAGGGTCACATATAGAAAGTAGTTACAAAAGCAAAGATATCTAAACAACATATAGATATGGATTTTAAATGGTTAATGAAATTCACGAACTTAATCAGATGTTTTTTTTTACTTTAGTATATTCCCAATACACTCCAATGCACCTGTACCAACACACTTTTTTTTTTTTGCATTAATGGTTCTGTAGGGTATCAGACCCGAATCAGATGCTCAATCAAGAGCATGGTTGAAACATGAGGAGCCGAATTCCTCAGAAAGGCCCAAGACACAGGATGTTTGTAAATCAAATCCATGCACCTGCCAGCAGGGGCGTAGCCATCTTTTCAGAAGTGAGGAAAAAAAAAAAAAAAAAATTATATATATATATATATATATATATATATATATATATATATATATATATATATATATATATATATATATATATATATATATATATATATATATATATATATATATATAACATTTCTGTAATCTATATAGCCTACCAATCAACAGTTTTTGAACTGTAAGATATTTTGTTTTTAAAGAAGTCTCTTCTGCTCACCAAGCCTGCATTTATTTGATCCAAAGTACAGCAAAAACAGTAATATTGTGAAATATTTTTATATTTAAAATAACTTTTTTCCCTATTTGAATATATTTTAAAATGTAACTTATTCATGTGATCAAAGCTGTATTTTCAGCATCATTACTCCAGTCTTCAGTGTCACATCCTTCAGAAATCATTCTGATATACTGATTTGCTAATTATCAATATTTAAAACATGAGGTTTTTTTCAGTATTTATATTCTTTGATGAATATAAGGATCCAAAGATCTGCATTTATGTGAAATAAAAAGCTTTTGCAACATAATGCACTATATCATTCAAAGAGTCAATATATCATTCTTAGAGTCAATATTATTTTTGTTTTTTGGAAAATAAATTATAGAAATGAACACTTATATTTAGCAAGGACTCTTTTGTGGGTTCGAGTCTCAGGCCAGCAACACTGCTCACCAGGCACCGCAGCATAAATGATGACCACTGCTCCGGGTGTGTGTGTTCACTGTGTGTGTGTGCACTTAAGATGGGTTAAATGTGTGACTGGAGTAATGATGCTATCAGTGTGATAACTTTTTCTCTCAAACTTTTTTTTTTCTCTCAGATCTTTTATTTTCTCGCATGTAATAAAGACAGATTTCTAACTCCATATAATGATACTTAAAATTCAGCTTTGAAATCTCAACAAATTATATTTGAAATATATCCAAATAGAAAACAGTTAATTTAAATAGGTTAGTAAAAATATTTCACAATTTTTCTGTTTTGCTTTACTGTGAATCAAATAAATGCAGGCTTGGTGAACAGAAGAGACTTATTTAAAAAATATTAACAAGCTTACGGTTCAAAAACTGTTGACTGGTGGATACTATAGGCAACTTAAATTATTCTCTAATTTCTAGCTTTTAAATGGCTTAGAAATTTATAACTGCTGGACAATAACAAATAATAATGATTTGTTTATAAACTACAAACAATTTTTTTTAGCACATAATAAGTTATAATAATAAGAATAGTTTCTATCTGTAATAAATGCTATGTCAGTTGGTACTGCATTGTTCATACTTTATCACCTGCTGGAGACTACTTGAAAAACCATATATTGTTGCAATCTTATGTTTAATGTCTTTGTGTTTGGAAAAGTTTCTGGGCTTTTTGTTTTCTGTGTAAAAACTGTTTTCATACAGCAATAGCTGGACGCTTTTGCCCATATTAGGATCTTCCTGAAATGACTTTCTGCGCGAGAGCGCCCTCCGGCTTCGAGTATGAATGAAAGTTTCATAAATCACACACTGCAGGAGTGTTTGCTCTGTGATGTCTATCTCGCTGTATTCTGGGTCCGAATAATCAAATCATATGCAGACTATCCCGTCTCTTTGAGTTTAAATCTATATTAATTCACACCAGCTCTTGAAAACCTCTATGAAAACAAACTTGACCGAAAAAGTGCGGGGGACGAATTTCCATGATATTAAAAGTGGTGGGGACACGTCCCCCGCGTCCCCCGTGTAATCTACGCCCCTGCCTGTCAGTCTGAAGCAATCTAACCAACCAATCAACTCTTTCAGAAAACAGCTTTCAACATTAACACCACCATAAAATTTGGGGCACGTAATCAAGATTGATGGTCAAAGAGATGCACAGCATGACCATCACATGTAAATTCATGATAGTAATCACAATCACAAGCTCTCAGGATTGACGTACCCCTCACCTAGAAGAAAAGAACCAGACTGAAATTCCTTTAAGGGGACCTTTTAACCTCCACACAACGCCCTTATGTCAAACAATGGCATAGAAACTGTCTTTTACAGATGTAGATGCACTAAAATGAACTCAAAAAACTTATAAACAAATATCAGACCATTGCTTAACTACATATCATATGCGTAACCCACACATCATGTTTCTAATCACTTGTTGTGTCCTTTTAATAACTATCGAATAGCTTAGCTTAACTCAATGCAAGGGTTAATTAAATGATTGAAGGCTGTTCATAAATATGCAATCTCACATATTACTGTTAACATGGGATTTCACATTTTAATTCTCTTAAACTCATTCTTCCCAAACTTTCTATCTTCCTGCACCTCTCTTTACTTCATCTTAATGCAATAAACTCAGAGTTGTAACGTTTAACATCAGCAGCGTTGAAAACGTGTCTATGGAACTGCATTGCATTGAAGGGAAATCTGCAAAGGCTATTTGCTAACGGTAAAGATCTTTATTAGATGAATACCGCGTGTGCTGTCTACTGTTCAACAGGTAATAACTTGGGCTACATTCGATTACAGTACAGGATACCACTGACATTAAGTTTGTTGTACGTGTGACTTAAAACAGAAGGCAACCAAATTGAATGCAGCTTCCAAAAGACAAAAATAGCCGATTAATATTGTATTTATATAAATACAATCACACCGGCGTGAGAACGTTCAGCGAGTCATATCATAAGCTGCTAAAATCTGATCTGTGATCGCTGGCTGGCGGTGAGCCAGAGACAGACGCGTTTTTACAGCACTGCTCATTATAACCAATCACACACGGTTCTGTTGAGCTTATGAATGCAATGGCCAATCAGAGGCGTTCAGATGAGTCATCGCTAAAATTCCGGTGCTTCCTTCACTCGCTCGCTGACTGAATACCTCTTTCTGGCGAATTATCTCATCAGAAACAACAAAGTGCAGATGTGTGTACAAATCTGTAAATAAGATATTGGTTTCACAGTGTTAACAGTTTCAGTGATTTTAATTGGAGTTTCAGAGAGTGACTGAACTCTTGACTGTCAGTGAAAATGATCTTTAATAATGTAAATGTTATTTGCTCTCTTTCTGAACAATGAAAGATTAGTAGCAATTTTTATATCACATTAACTTTCAGTGTTAATTTCACATTTAATATAAAGTCAGTCGTATTAAAAATATGTTATGGCATGACACCTATATCTGTTACTTAAGTAAACAGACATGTTCTGTAACTTAACGGTCATGTGAGGAGTTTTCTCTCTTCTCTGTGTCAGAGGTTATTTATACATTTATAGAGATAGAGATTGAGATTAATGGATTGAAAAAAGACACAGCGGCAAATACCGTATTTTTCGGACTATAAGTCGCAACTGAGTATAAGTCCCATCAGTCCAAAAATACGTCATGATGAGGAAAAAAACATATATAATCGCACTGGACTATAAGTCGCATTTAGAACCAAGAACCAAGAGAAAACATTACCGTCTCCAGCCGCCAGAGGGCGCTCTATGTTTTCAGTGTAGACTACAGGAGAACTGAGCAGCATAGCATGTTTTCTGTTAATTCATTTCTCTCGGTTCATGTCAAATTAATTTTGATAAATAAGTCGCACCTGACTATAAGTCGCGGGACCAGCCAAACTATGAAAAAAAGTGTGACTTATAGTCCGGAAAATACGGTAAACAGCGATATATAGAACAAAAGAGATTGACAGATAGAATGAAAGACAGCAGAAAAATAGACAGAGCAAAAGAGCAAAACAGAGCGACATACAAATAGAGCAATAGAAAAGAGAGTGACAGATCAATGAAAGATAGACAGAATTAGAAAGAGCATTAACCAGAGCAAAAGAACTATACAGACAGAACGATAGATAGATAGCTCAGGTTGGACGAGCGCTCACCTGCCGCCCCTCCCAGATAAGTGTGTTCAGATGACCTCTGACCCCAGGCGTGTGGCTCAGCACTCAGGAGATGGAGTGGGTGTCAGAGAGAGTGAGGGCCTGGAACAATTGGACATGACAGCTCATTCATCAACCACAGATATCTGTTCCGATGACTGGCTCGCATTTGCTTTCCTCTAGTATGTTTTGCATTGTTAATTAAAAATATAAAGTAGTAAACAACTTGAACGATTTCTTCCACTACGAGCATTTGTCTCATGACATGGTTTCCAATTAGTTTTTTGATGTTTGGTAAATTCAAATTTTTAATCTCACAATATAATTTTTTATCATTAGGAAATTCCTAAAGATATATAGTCTCTAGATACTTTCTGCTTTCTACAGTACAGTAGCTAATGTTTGGTAAGAAAATTACACCTGTATGAGTCTATCTATCTATCTATCTATCTATCTATCTATCTATCTATCTATCTATCTATCTATCTATCTATCTATCTATCTATCTATCTATCTATCTATCTATCTATCTATCTATCACAACCAAACAGCTAATGTCATTTGTCAGATCACATCTGGCAACGTTGGGTGTCCTTCTAAATAAAGCAAAAATATTAATAAATCATCTTGGCCACATGGCCTCCTAAAAGAAGCGAGGAACATTTCCATTCTATTCCACCCTCCATCTGGTCCATAAACCTCAGAAACACCAAGCTTTGCTTACTTAAGGCATGACTAGATATGATCCAGCAATCTAGCAGCTTAAACTCTGGATCTGTCCTCGAAGGTAATAAACATGGAGCATTAAAGCCTCCTTCAAGGCAGTATGTTCTCCTCATGTTTGGTTTGTGTTCGTCCCACTCGCCACAGGAAGATACGTGTCAGATTATTCTGTGTCATCTCCATCAAAGAGATTCAGTAAGTCATTCACCAAGAATATATGGCTATTTCTTCATTTTCCCCTTTACAGTAGTCTGTTCTAAATACACTGAAATCCATGTTTCCAGAATGCTAGCTAATTATAGAGTGAATAGATACTGTAATTATGTCAGTATACAGATTGTTGAGGTAAAATACAAAGACATTTCAACAGTCGGTAGTAGAAGAGTAGAGAGAATATATCATGTCTTAAAATAACTCTAAAATTCAGTTTTAAAAGGCCTGTTTCAACATAAAATATAAAAATGAAACATTTTATTTTGAGCAAGTCCTAGTGTGAGTAAAAAAGTCTCATTGGAAGTTAAAAAATTCAAGTGTTTGTATTGCAAGACATGTAGTTACATTGTGAGACATACAGTCAGAACTGGTAAAGTTGCAAAAAATCTTGCTTCCATATTTTTTCCTTTGATTAATGACTTTAAACACATGCGGTGCCTCAGAAGATTCACACTCAAGGGACAAAACAAAGCTCTCACACTAAAAGTAGGAAATGTTCACAATTTACAAAAGGAGCAGGAGTTAGACCTCTCCTTCAACCCCATTTACTGCTTTTACGCTGCTGCTGTGCCACAGCGTGAGGATCAAAGACCCTGGTCGTTATTTCCTCAGCATCATTACTGTGATAAAACAAACCCTGTCATCAGAGCAACCTGGGACATCTAACAGCACACGGATGTTTTTTAAAGATATGTGATTTATATATAACACAGTATGATTTTATTAGAAAAAATAAATGAATGCATTAAATAAAGTGACAGTGTATTTTTACAATTTACAATCAATTTATGTCACAAAAGAT